>NC_140526.1:19283678-19551178 GCF_057382185.1 Mchenga conophoros
TTTCCACATTTTAAAACAAGTGCAAACATTTTCTGGCGTGAATTCCTGTCAAAATCCAGTTCTGCGAGGTTTTAGTGATTCTTCAATTTCTCATTATTCACTGCCAAATTTCGGAAAAGTCTTGATAATGCACGTGATACGTGGTAACACACTATGACACTTAAAGCGTATGCTACAAAACATCATAACAGTGCAAGTCAGGTTATTGTGAACACACACGCACGCACACAAACAAACAATTATATGGTTTCCAAGAGTACATATCCTGTACAAATAGAACAATGTAAAATAATAAATAGTAATAAAACAAACCAAAGAGCACCGGACACCTGGCCACACCCCCAATCTGTACAACAAATGAAGTGAGTGTGACCAACAATACACGGTCAAGAGATCTACTGCTAACACAGAGACACACACGGTTTAGCGAAACAACTGTGATGCTGCCGTGAAAACATCAAACCTGTTGGAAGGGTGCGGGTTACAAAAGCATCAACAACAGTAAACAAAGGAACCCTCAGCATTTACAGATTTTCACCTTTCCTCTGAATACATTTGTTACAGCCGTCATCAAGCACTTTATTGTCAGAGAGCCCACCACGTTGGAGGCTATGTTACACCCGTGGCCACGGTGCAGCTTACATCTTTGGCATAAGGACATAAGGCTCAGAAACCCAAAGCCCTCAGACGCAGCTTAGAGTCAGCGGCTGCACGACTTCTTTACCCGATGCTCGACGTCAGTGTAAAGCTCGACTTCCACATTTGATCGGCAGCTGTTTTTCATTTGAACCTCAGGATTCAGAGTAAAATTGTTCCACACAAATCAAACAGTGTTTTCCCCCCTTTATAAAGCACAAGGATTATAGATTGTCAGTGCATTAGAATAAGTGTAATATACATGCTCATTAGGCTCCTCTCACTTTCCATGTCTTCCTTTTTAGTGATCTGCACGCGATAAATAATACATTTAAATAGTGATAAAAAGCTCTCGGTTCATTTTTCAAGTGCAAAAGAAGACCCCGTCAGAGAGGTTTGGTTTAATTCTTAGGTAAGTGATTTTATCATAAATGTCCTGTAAGGGTTAAGCGGTCGAGCCCTCGTCTTTCACTGCTCAAAGGGCTGCAACACAGATCCCATAAAATGGTCTGTGTGACACACCTACATGTAACCATACAAAGACTGATAGCATAATTAAAGCTGATCAGCAAATCATCTTTCTTGGTTTAATATAGTGATTCTCAACCTATGGGGCATGGCCCCCTGGTGGGACACAGACTCTTTGCCGCAGAGTGGTGTGGATGCTGATTTAAATTCTTTTTAATTCATTTTTTGTGTTGTTGCTGTTGATAAAGATCGATAAAATTTGAAGGTGAGAATTATTTTGGTGGCGGGGCCATGCCGGTTTGAGAACAGCTGGTTTAATATTTGATGTTTTTGTCTGTTTTCTTTTATTGCATGTAAATTTTGCATACGCTTTAAAGAGATTGATTAAGATTTGAACATCTTTATAATCACAATTACAGTCCTGAGAAAAACTAAGTGCACCCTGTGATTCAGTAGCTTGAAGAACAACTTTTAGCAGCAATGACATAGAAGTAATAGTTTTCTGTATGACTTCCTCAGCTCTCACATTACCGTGGAGAGATTTTGGCCCACTCTTCTTTACAGCATTGCATTCATGCACAGCTCTCTTAAGGTCCCCCCAAAGCAGGCTGAGGTCTGGACTTTGATATTGCAACACCTTCATTCTTTTTCACTTTCAGCCATTCTAATGATACATTTCATTTTGTTGTGTTTGGGGTGATTTATCTCCTACAGTACATAACCTAATTTAGGCCAAGCTTGACTCTTGACCTGTTTGGTTTTGTCTCCACTTTGGTGTCATCTGTGGTTTGTTCAGATGCTGCTTGGCAAACCTAAAGCAAACCTTGCTGCCATGTTTGTTTCAGAGGGAAGAGATATTCTCTTGGGATTCCTTCGTGCCATATTTGTCTTGTAATTCTATTTTCATGAAATTTAACCTTTAACATACTAGCTCAAGCCTGTAGAGCTGAGGCATTTCTACAGTCGGGCCTTGTTGGGACGTTAACATTTGGAAAGATTGTGTCATTGTGTTAGCTCACACCTGAACGCACCAGACCACCAAACTACCAAAACTGCTGCTTTTTTAAAGGTGCTCACCTATGATAACAAGGGTGAACTTAGTTATTCACATGACTGTATACAAGACCTATTTTAAATGCAACTTAAAAGAGGACTAATAATATTTGTATTATTATTTAATCTACATGAAGGGGTTTGAAGAGAGGTTAACGTCGCTCTTCACACTCATCAGCTGATTAACAGAGACTCAAAGTCTATTTAAAATAAACTTTAGAAACTTTAGACAGTATAGACTTATATTGCTGAATTTTACAGTTCAAAGTTTTACCGAATACCATTTATATATTTCACCAAAATGAGTCAGTAAAGGCCAGTGCTGTGTTTGGGAAGAGATACATATATTTATATTGGTATATTTATATATTAAGATTATGAGTACATTATATGGATTTACATGGATGAATTTGATTCTGTGTATTTGTGAATACATAATAATTTAATGTATGTGTGTACACGTCACATATCTTAATGTTAAATTCAAAACCTTTTAAGCGCTTTTTTTCTTTAAGTAAAGCTACACAACAAACACATATTGTTAGTTTAGGATTAAATATCATTAGTTTTTTTGCACCTAATTTAGCCTGCAGTTCATACACGGTGACAGAAATAAGTAGCGTTGCATAAGGTTTATTCACACTGATCCACGGCTCTGTTATTGATCTGACTGTTCAATAAAATTAGCTGTTTGAAAACTAGCTTTTTTCTGTGTGTGTTTTCTTGTTGACAATTCTCTTGATCAAACAAAGTGAGGCAATATTCTCTCATTAAAGGGAAATGACCAGCATTTTCAGTGAGTGTTGCAGCATTAGCTCAGTTTTTAGCCTGGCACTTAATCTGGACAGACCTCATTGTATCCAGTGTTGCATTATAAATGCCTGAAAATAAATAAAACAAACATCAACCGCAGATTAACATGTTCAACATTACTATAAAAAGCTCTGCTCTCAGCCCATCAGCCCAACAGTTGGGTGATCTTTGCTCTCCAACCAGTCGAGACCACCTGAATGAGCCGCTTCGCTGGTGATTTGCTGAAACAGCGAATCGTCCACCAGCTCCTCTGGGGCGGCGTGCTGATACTGGCCTTGCTGCTGGCTGGGGTCGAACAGCAGGTTTGTGTCCAATGCGTTAAGGTCACTGATGCTACTGGGAAGCTCCGATGTCATTCTGATTTCACCGGGGAAATCGGCCCCGCCTGCTGTTAGCTCTGACACCTGTTCCATGAGCTGATTGCCAGCAGCGAGGAGGTCTTGAGAGGTGCTGAAGTCTAACTGCTGGTGTTGCTGCTGCTGTGAGTTCAAAGCTGACATGATGGACTGCTGCTGATGCTGCTCTCCACCGGCTGCTTGTATTTGGCCTTGACCTGCCGAGAGAATCATTTGTTCACCGATAGAGTTTTCCATGAGGTAATTGGGCCTCTGCAGGTTGCAGGTACTGCTGGAGTCGGAGGTCATCAGGCTGTCAGTGCAGGAGAGGCTGGAGTTGGATTCGAGGATCTGGGTCAGGTTCATACGAGCGGTGTAGGTGGGAAGTAAATTATTGATTCCCACACCCCGCACACTATTCTCGTGATCTCCGTCTAGCTTGCTCAGGAGGACGCTGGCGATGCTTTTGGTGCTGCACTGCTGGCCCGGTGTGGGCGGGGCCTCGCTTTGCATCATGATGTTGAGCGGCACAGAGCGGCTCCTCTGGGCCATGCTGTTCACGCCGAGGTTTGTCTGCCTGTTTGCGAAGATGTTCAACACCTCAGCCGTCACAGGAGAATTAAAGGGAGACACTACCGATCGGGAGGCATTGGAAAGGTTGGTTCCTGCTCCTGTGCCGCTGAAGTTCCTCTGATGTACAGCGGGACTCACGCTGCGACACCTAAAATTTGCAGCAGATGTGTTGGCAGTTTTATTATCCAGAGGGGCAGGCACTGCAAAACCCTCCTGTTTGGCCATGCTCGCTACCTGCTGCTGCACGGGCGAGATGGGAGTCAAGCGGCCGAAATGGCTGTCGTGGTGCCGCGCGTGAGGAACGGCGAAGGCGTGAGGTTTTTGAAAATGGTCGTCTATCAGGCTGTGATAGCCGGGCAGGATTTCCATTCCGCTGTTGGATCTGCTGGTGGTCCCGCCGCTGCTATTGTAACTGTTATTCATCCACTCCAGCCTGGTCTTGTCTGGATGGGTGGCCATCGGTCTCTGCATCGGTTTCACGGGGCTGCTGGAGATGGTGCTGCCGTCATGGAAACCAGTGATGCTGGAGTTAATGGGTGTGAACGCGAACGGGTTTCTGCACTCTACTGGACTGGGAGGAACATTGCTGCTGCAGTTGGAGTGTGGCGTCCCAACCGGGGTGTGGCGACTGCTTCCGAGCGAGCTGTCCACCGGGGTCGTGGAGGCGATGTGGGAGCAGGGGCTTTCTCCTGTCAGTCCCTGGGCTCCTCCCATCATTTCCGACATGGGTGTAGGTGTCGGCGTTTGAATTGTTTGGATTGGGTTACTGTTGTTGTTCGCAGCATGATAGAAAGCCATGTTCTTATTAGCGGACGTCATGTTGTTTGGCATCGCAACCTGCTGGCCCTGCAGCGTGACAGAATCTCCAAACTGCTGCAGGTTATTAAGTTTCATCTGCTCCTCCATCTGCACCAACTCCTCCACTATGCTGTCCTGAGTCACATCATCATCAAAGCAAAAGTAATCTGTCATGTCTGTCTGCATGGGCAGTTGACCGGATGATGAAGCGTGATTCAAAAACTCTAAGGTTTCAGTAGCAGGACTGGACTGAGAGCAGGGCTGCTGCCGGACTCCTTCCAGGCTTGAGTTTGAAGCCACACCTGAATGCTTTGGAAAACTGGGATTATCGGGCACAGCATGTGCGTCAACTGCTGCGTGCCCCTGATGTTGCTGTATTAATGCGTGACTGACTGAAGTGCCAGTTTCCATAACGGCAGAAATGTTTTTCCTCTGCAATGAACTATGTGTTTTGGCAACAGAGTAAAAGCCACTCGCTCTGAAAGAAGGAGAAGTGCCAAGTGCGTGGACTTGAGTGGTCATTTTCACTTCTACTTCCCTGGTGGCTGGTGCACTTTCAGGTCTAGCTGGAGCGCCTGGCCTGGATACATTACCCGTCATGTTTCTGATACCATACCCTGGACCAGCAGCACCCTCTACTGGCTGCTGGGGTATAAAAACCCTTTTGATTGGTGAAAGGTCTGGACTGAGCCCTGAACGTTTTCTGAGGCTCTTAGTGGACAAGAAGCCTTGCTTTGTTTGGTTGTTTTCCCCACATGAAGATGTTCTGCTGGTGTTCAGTAGAGACACGGTGCTGGTATTCTGAGTGGAGGGATTTAAGTGCAAAGTGCTTGTATTTTTAGCGCTATTATTGCCGCTGTCGCCTGTGGCCACAGTATTAGTGCTTGAGGAGGACTCTCTGCTGCATTTATTGCTGGACGTTTCCTCGAGACCCAAGAAGCCTCTAGTTTGCGGTATGGGCACACTGGCGGCCCTCTGTACAGCCCCTTTGACTCTATTGGTCATTGCCACTTGTGGCAAAACTTGACTGCCCAAATTTTGCATTTGGCTGCTTTCATGTATAGCTTCAACTTCCATTTCAACATCGATGCTTGGAGTGTTAGAAGTCTGCCCTTGCCTGGCCACCGGGGCCAAAATGGGGACCGTTGAGGAACTCCTCGCGCTCTGACTGGAGCTGGCGTCTTCTGTAGCTTTAAAGTTGATGTCTGCAGATGCCGGCCGCAGCACGTTTGTGAAGGATGTGGCAGTTTCACTGCTGTTGGGTGCGAGCGATATGGCTGCCATTTTGACCAGACTGACTGGGCTGACATGACATGGCGTTACAACAGTCTTAATGGGGCTGTTAGCGATGATCATGGTGGAGGGCGAGCGCAAAGCGATGGCAGTGGTGGCTGAAGGTTTAGGGAGGATTTGAGCGTAGCGCTGCCGAGCTGCGCGCTCCCCCGCTGGATTGGACAGAATATTTTGGGGGTGTTTGGGGCTCTGCTTCACTCCCTGAACTGGCTGGGTCACCATCTGGATGTTAATGGGCAGTACTTTGCTCTCCACTGTTCCCACTGGACTCGGGGACATCAGCGGCCTACTCCTCTGAACCTGCAGGGGGAAAAAAGAGGAATCATGAAATCAAAGTTTAGATCCTGTCTTTGACAGAGAGAGATAGAGGGGGCTTTATGGTACCATTTTTTTTAATGATTCCTTTTCGGACTCCCTGCACGTCTGTATGAATATATCCTTCGTCTCTTTTTACTTCAGGCTTTATTTCAACGGATATTTTTACTGTGTTTTTACCTCGCATGTTTGTTGTCTTCTCCCCTGTCATTGCCTGACGAGTTCACCTTGTGCCTTATTACTTTTCTCCTTGGTGTTACTGTTTTTGATAGTTTTGACACCTTTTTGATTTTAACTATGGTTATTTTGTTTTACATTGCCACTTCAGTCCACTTAAGAAACAGCTGGAATTACAGCTATCCATGCAGTTATGTTGTAGATATTTTGTTTATTGGTAAAAACAACTATTTAATCCCAAGTGTTTGATTTTATATTGCATTAAATATATAAAGCAGCCTTGGTGACATTAAAAGGGATACAAAAATGTGTTGGAATATCTACTGATGAATTCTGTGGACTATCATTTCTGGCTTATCTCTTCTTCAGACTACACAAAATAATAAGATCAGAAATGTGATGTGACCTCAGATAAATGAAAGTTTGACTATTATATTGATGAAAAGAAAATTCAGTGATCTATAAGAATGTAAATCAACAGTAACTGCAGCAACGTGTTGTAGCTAATTAATAGATTAGAAAAGGGTATATTTTTTATCTAATGTGGGTTCATTGTGTTCTAAACATTCATGACGTGCAGTTAATCTTTCCTTCAGTGGGGAAAGAAATGACACATGATGGTGTGATCCAGCTCTCTCTCTCACCGTGATCGGGCTTGGCACGGCAGCAACCACGATGCCTATAGTTGGTTGAGGCGACGGAGGGGTGGGACTACCACAAGACACACCGTCGTCTGCCTTCCTAATCTGTCCCTCTCCGGGTAGAGGAGATGTCAGCTTTTGTTCCTGTTGCTTTCTCTGGATCTTCCTCTGGAGCTGCTGCTTTGCGTCGACAGACGGAGAGGACAGCATGGTCACATGAGGCTGGAAGGAGTGAGCGTCTGCAGCCGGGGCGAAGGCTGAGACAGTCTGTGAACCTTTCACCTCTGAAGAAAATCAAAAGAAATTTGTATTCAGTATACATCAAATGCTCCTACAAAAAGAATATATAACACTATGCAGGGGAACTTAGTACTGTACATCTTCAGTTATTGCAAAAACAATTACATTTGAGGTAGCAGAGTGTTTTGCAGCATGTTCCCTGATATATTCAGATGTAATTCTACTGGTTTCAAAAGGGAATTCCTTATTATTAAAACCTGGCAGCCACCAGCGCTACCCCAGCCTCCTAGTGGATGTACCAATGGTATAATTTTGAAAATCCAAGGTGATTTTCAGGAAAGTTGACCCCTGACCTTGACTTTGAGTTCAAGATCACTGAGATTCAAACTCATCTGAGACTTTTAGTAGATGCACCTATTTCTCTTACTCCTTAGTATTTGTGGGTTTCTGTATTGTGTATCAGGTTGTTAGTCACTCTGTGTTGAGCATTTGGATTCACAGCTTTTAGTTGTTGTATTTTGTATTTAAGTTTCTGTCAGTGCAAGTGAAATGTTCATATTTTCTTGTTTCCGTTTTTTTCTTATTTTCAAGAAATATAACATCCAATTTCACTGCTGTGCAGATTACACTCAGCTCTACTACAGCTCTCCAAATCCACAGCTACTCTCCCACCCATATCTATTTCTGATTGTTTAAGTGAAATCAAGGTCTGGTTTGCTCACAACTTTCTTAAACTTAATGGCACTAAAACTGAATTTATTTTAATAGGCACCAAATCAAAACTTTAAACCAGATGTCTTTCATTATCCATTGATAACTCTGTTGTCACACCTTCCCCTCAGGTTAAGAGTCTTGATGTCATACTCGACAGCACTCTTTCCTTCACAACACATAAATAATATCACTCGGTCTTCCTGTTTTCATCTTTCAATAACCGCCTTTGTCCTTCACTCACTCCGAACTATTCAAAACTCTATTCAAAATTGCATCATGATTTTTACCTTGTTTAGCTTTTATACTTTCATGCTTGTTTTTTCCATGTTTACCTTGTGTTTTTATTTATTTACTTATTTTTTGTAATATTGTAAGGTGACCTTGAGGGTCTTTAAAGGCACCTATAAATAAAATGCATTATTATTATTATTATTATTATTCCATTCATCCATTCGCTTCCGCTTATCCTTTTCAGGGCGCTGGAGCCTATCCCAGCTGTCATAGGGCGAGAGGCGGGGTACACCCTGGACAGGCTGCCAGTCTGTCGCAGGGCCAACACACAGGGACAGACAACCATTCGCACTCACATTCACTCCTGCATTCTATTATTATTATTATCATCATCATTATTTTCATTATTATCCATCTGACTAACTCTGTTTCTAGTCTTTTGTTCTTTAGTTTCGTATTCTGGTTTTCTTTTGGGTTTAGGTTATTATAAATCGGATTCCTCGTATTTTTACTTTAGTTTGGTCTTTGTAGTGTGTTCTTGCATCTTGTTAAGGCTTTGTCTTTGTTTTGTGATTCCCCTTTTAGTAGCTTCCTGTTTCATTTGTGCTTTCCCATCACTTTTACTTCCTTTGTCTTAATTAGCTTCAGCTATGTCTTGTTACCCTGGCGTTTCCCAGCCCCCTGATTACTTCACGTGTCTATTTAAAACCTGAAAAGGTTGCCTTAATTCTTTGTTGAGTCATACTTGCTTATGTGTTTACTGTATTTCTGTTTGGATTTATTCACTTATTTAACTTTTCCGTATGTGTACTTTGTGTTTTGCCTTAATAAAAGGTTGTTTTACGTTTCTCAGGTTTGACTTAGCAGTGTGCATTTGGGTCCCTTTCCTGTGCAACCCTGATATCATCACACAAAAAAGTCAATAGCTCATTAAAATGAAAAACAAGGACTAACAAAAGAAAAGTCCCCCTTGAGCTCCCACCTGACATCCACATTGCTCTGCATCTAGGAAGGGTTGCCAAGAAACTTATTCTTAAAACCTGGCAGTCTGCCTCTCCACCTGCCTTTGTACATGGGATTAAATCACAGAATCAAAGAACTGTGCAATCTCAGGGTAAATTAACAGGAGATGATGGGCCTTTATTTCAACCATCGCACATTACAGCAAGAGAACAGCAGTAGAGATTCCTGCTGTTCTCTTGGCTCAGTTATGCTTATATCCCACATGTTTCCTTTGCATCCTCACTGTACATTTCAGTGTCTGGGAGCTTCTTGTTGGTTCTTTGTTAAACAATTATTTTTACTTAAATCTCAACACTGAACCTTCCAGTTTATGAGGTATACAAATATATTGTGTAGTGGTTTAATAAGCCTAACAAGTGAAAAGCTGATCTACCAAAATAAAAATGCAGAACTACCTGCTGAAGTGAGCCCTAGTGAATAAAGGAGCAGCCGAAGGTAGCTGTTCAGTTTATGTTAAAATGATGTGACAATTCAGAGACATTATTATTTTGTTCTTTTTCTTTGCATTGATTCAATCAAAAAATGCTCTTCATCAAAATTACATGTTTAAGTAATATATTATATATTGAACAGCTTAGATCTTTGCACACTTCTGTGGAAAATGCATATTGTGCTACGCTCCATTTGAAGTGGGAAGCCTGAAATCCCGAGACACCTCTGAATCTGTCTTCTTGAGCTTATCACTGGTATGCAAGCTTCAGGGCAAAAATGATCGCCCATGAGTTTTATATACTGCTTCTGGTTTATAAAGAAAACCTATTTTAAGTAGTTTTACTGTAAATTGAGTATTTAACAAACACAAACATGTTTTTTTCTGAAATGATCACACAGTTGAACAAAAAGTTCTCTAATTTATTTTAAAGTAAAACTGAAGATTATAATCGCTGTAAAGATTTATTGCAAGGTTCGCAAGTTAGACTGCTTGATGTTCCAGAGCATAAGAGTCCAAGAACAACATTAATCTGGTGTAGAGACAGAACTTCAATAGACGGATAAAGCCATAGGTGCGTTAACAGCGAGCTGCCACCAGAAGTCACTCTTGACCTTTATGTTCTGCACTCTGGGAACATCAAGTTGTCAAGTGTCCTACCTGCTGCTGTGCCGGTCATTATGGTGAGAGCTGCCAAAGACTTGTTGCTGATGTAATGGCTGTCGATTAGGAAGCGAGCCAGGTCCTCCACAGCATCAAACTGGCGTTTGAGCACCTTTTGAGCCCACTCACACACAAGATCACAGGCTGCAAACCGCACCTCTTCCTTAATACTGCTCAGCTGGCCCGGGGAGTCGAGCACATCACACTGGGGCTGCAAACAATTGACATTTAGTTTCATATATAGACACATATATATGGAAAAAAAGCTATATTCCAAAGACATAATATTAATATCAATATGAAAATAAGTGTAAATAAATGTGCTTACTCCATCTCCTGTTTTATGGAGGTCCAGAGTTGGTAAAGACGGCATCTGAACAAATGGTCTCTTCCTTAGGCCACTATAGCAGTATGTGAGTCAGTGTTAAGATAAAAAATCTCAAAGGATCTCCGAAGAATACATATGACAACTATACAGAGGAAACCCTGAATAAAACACAGCCTGTGTAGTATTAGCAGCTCAATACGCCATGTCATAACAGAAAACTGGCAGCGCCAATTCTCATTCGTAAACTGCATCCAAATTTCCATATTTATCTTTTGTGTTACCTGAGCCTTACATTAGTATTACTGAGTTATCTTATTGGAGTTACTTTTTATCTGTTCTTGTTAAGTCTTGTTGTTATTGTTTTCCTTTTCATTTTGTTCCAAAGTCCCGTACTACAAAGCAGGATTTTGGCTTCTCCAGCCAAATCCAAGGTGGATCTTTTTAATGGGACATATCACTATAGTAACATTTGGCGCAGCCCTAACCGGCAGTTAATGAGGTTATATACCCGATTAGAGATCAAAGGGTGTGGAATCACCACGACTGCAGTGTTACAAACGCATTATAAGATCATCTGGACCTCTGTGTACGGGGAGTAGGAGGGCCGGAAGTTTTTGTTTTATTAAAAATATAGAACCTTAGCCGCTTCTTTACTCCCAATTTTTTTCCCTGTCAGCTGCAAAATAAGTCACTCCACTTTTTTATTGTTCTATAAGAGTTAATACATGATCCTAAAACAGGTACATGATTATAATTTTTCAGATTCTCGTGTATCTTAATGATAGAGCTGTGATAATGATAAGCCTTTTACTTTCTAGTCAGCATTTCTGCCAACTGTCCTTCCAGCCTTTAAACAGGTTCAATGTTATTAATATGGCAGCTCCCCCCCCCCACTTTGATTTGATTCTGTATCATGTTCTTAACCTTTTCATATCCCTGTGTAGGATTGGTCACTTTGTTCCCAGTTCACTTCATATTTGTTATTGGTTCAATGCTGCCAGTGACACACTTTTGTCTTTACAAGTCCTTACATAGAGCTTTTCTACTCTTACTGAGCACTCTATATAACTTGCCTCGTTCACACAAGCACTGTCTTTGGAGATGCAAACTACCAGCCTTCTGCTTAGTATATGACCCGCTCTACCTCCTTCCAATCTACCTTTATCAAGGTAGACTGACAAAGCCTCGGTTGATCACCACCTTTGCCCGACCACTCGTCCTGATTTTCGATGTTGGGTAAAGCGAATCCAGATAACGGATACTTTGGGTATGTTGATTTGGCTTTGCAGTACAGGGACCTGGTGTTTTGGTTTGTCCACAGCTTTTCTGTATCCTGTCTGTGTGTTCAGTTATTTCCTGTTTTACTTTGTTAATTAATCCCAATTACTTTCAGCCTTTTCTTGTCACCTTCCTGTTTTCACTTCCCCTAATTACCCTCTGAGTGTCTTTCCTTTGTTCTTTGTTGCTTTGCAAGTTCTCTTGTTTCTTGATCCCTATGTTTTCTGGATTTTCTCCTTGGATTATGCTTCTTTTGGAAATAAAGAGCTTACTTTTTGTTTGAATCCTCTGCCTGCAGCAACCTGCATTTGGCTCTGCTACTCTAAACGATGATAATATATGATGAGTAGACCAGTGCAAAACAGCAGAAAAAAGTATTTATAGTATTCACTGGCTGGGACAGAGTGTGTACACACTTCAAAGATGTTTTTTTGTTAAAGATTCAGTTCTGATGAAGCTTGATTTATACTTTTAAGTAACACTCTTTGATGACTTTGTCTCATGCTACACTCAGGCTTTGTTTAATTGTAGATGAAAGCTTTGCCGACTGTTACTAGAACAAATAACTAGAATTATTGGTATGCCATCGTACGCCTCCAACAGTCAGCGAAGTTACACGTTACATTCATGTTTGTCCAGTCAGGTAATAATTGTAGTCAAGAAATTAAATACTGTATGTGGGAACCAAGCATCAGTGTCACCAATTCAAACAAAGATGAACAATACAGGGTGGGCCATTTATACACCGTAATAAAATGGGAATGGTTGGTGATATCAAAGTCCTGTTTGTGGCACATTAGTATATGTGAGGGGGCAAACTCCTCAAGATGGGTGGTGACCATGGTGGCCATTTAGAAGTCGGCCATCTTGGATACCGCCTTTGTTTTTTTCAATAGGAAGAGGGCCATGTGACACATCAAACTTATTGGTAATGTCACAAGAAAAACAATGGTGTGCTTGGTTTCAACATAACTTTATTCTTTCATGAGTTATTTACAAGTTTCTCTTTGTTTACAGCCATTGACATGTCGAAGAGGTTAACACGTGAGGAGCGGATCGAAATTGTGTTGATATCCGGTGAACGCAGTAACCAGGTCATTGCAGCAGATTTCAATGCAAGACCACCCATCTCCCATGCTACAGTTAGCAAACTGCTTGCTAAGTTTCATGAAACTGGTTCAGTGTTGGATTTGCCAAAATGTGGACACAAGAAAACTGTCACTAATGAAGAAACATCAGTGGCTGTCCTAGCTTCATTCAGCAAGAGCCCACAGCGTAGCACTCGCCGCATGTCACTGGAGAGTGGCATTAGTCGAACATCCCTTCAGCAGATATTAGCTACTCACAAATGGCACCCTTACAAACTCCAGCTACTGAAGCATCTCAACGAGGATGACCCAGATCGGCGCACAGAATTTGCAGAATGGCCAAAACAAAAATTTGAACAGGACCCTCAGTTCACGCAGAAGATTTTGTTCAGTGATGAGGCAAACTTTTATGTGAATGGTGAAGTTAACAAACAAAACCACCGCTATTGGTCTGACACTAACCCACATTGGATGGATCCCTCCAAGACTGTTGGAACAACAAAAGTGATGGTTTGGTGTGGTATATGGGGTACAACGATAGTGGGTCCATTCTTCATCAATGGAAACCTCAAGGCCACTGGATATTTGAAATTGCTACATGATGATGAGTTTCCCTCTTTATGCACTGAAGCATTCCTAGATGAACAGTTTCCTGGAAAGTGGATTGGTCGTCGTGGGCCAGTTGAATGGCCCCAAAGGTCTCCCGATCTGACCCCCTTAGACTTTTATCTTTGGGGTCATCTGAAGGCAATTGTCTATGGTGTGAAGAAGGAGTTTGCCCCCTCACATACACTAATGTGCCACAAACAGGACTTTAATATCACCAACCATTCCCATTTTATTATGGTGTATCCATATAAATGGCCCACCCTGTAGTTGCAATCTCCCATTCTGTACCTGACTCACAATGCATTTATTTTTTTTAGACATCTGTGTGTAAAAATGTTGTAATAAAAGGAGCCAAGTCTACAAATTATGGTCAAAAATGTACTTAACAAAGGTCACAGTGACCTTTAATCCCCAAATCGTAACCAGTTTATAGTCTGAGGTCAAGTGAAAGTTTGAGCCACATTTAAACAAATCCACTCATGGCGTATTAACAGTGATGGTGCTTACAAGAATAAGGCAGACAACCAGATAACCTTAAAATTTAAAGCCTCTTGCATGGCTGTCGCTGGAGTGGAGGCATAAAAATAAATAAATAAATAACAGGATGGGCTTTGTAGTGAAAAGTGACACTGACAGCTGGTTCTGTGAATAGCAGCAGCAAATACTTTGCTTCTGAAGCTCACAAAGTCCAACAAATCCAAGTAATTATTATTATTTTTTTTTAAATTTGTCAGGTTTCATAAACATTTCAGTTGAAAAAAAAAATAGAATTTCTGGAAATTATTCAACAGTTCAGGCTTTATGGGGTTAAGACTCATTTATATCGTAAAGCTTTTTAAAAAACTTTAGTATAGATTTAACTTCATCTTATTCTTTTAACTTCTAAATTTTTATGATAATTCCATTGGAATCATATTGAATATTATTCTTGTTCTCAGTCTTTTTTGACCTATTTTAATATGTTTTATTACTTTTTCCCAGACAGTTTGTCTAATATTAAATTAAAAATTTCATGCCATTAATCAATACCCTTAATTTAAACAATTCTTTACAAGATGTATGAAAAAAATGCCCACCACCCTTTTTAGAGTTTAATTTAAAACTAACTACAACAAAATTAAGCATAAATTAAACGCAAGTATGTTATAGTCCTGGATTTTGAACTAGTTTTTTTTCAGTTTATACACTTTAAAATATTTTATATCATTACATATCCAATATTTGGTTCTTAGTTTGTTAATTATTTACATTTTATCTTAGATTTTTAGCATTTAGTGCTTACTTGAATTTGGTGCTGGTATCAGTTTGTTAGTTTTCTTTTTGCCTCACTTAAGTGTCTTTCCCCCATGTCAAGTTTAAGATTGTCAATTTCCTCGTCTACTTACAATTCTCACTTCCTGTTTTGGTAGTTGACTTTTGATAGTTAGTGGTCTTTTGTGTATTGTATTTAGTTTTACTTCATTGTACATTACCTTGATTGTTTTCAGCTGTGTTTAGCTTCCCTCCTGCTCCCACTTCTGTTACCTCCTGCTTATTTAAAGTCTCAGTCACACCTTTTGTTTTGTTTTTTTATGTTTGGACTTTGAGTCTGCATTTGGATCCTGTCTTTCAACACATTATGACAAATTTCTAATTTAAAACAATTTCACATTTTTCAAACATTGGCACAGAATTAGTTTTTGTAGATTATGTAGATAAGGACTGACGTGAGGAGCTGAGTTCTAAGCAGACCATTTTACCTGAAAGTTAATAAGACTATAACGCAGGTAAAGGTCATGACAATAAACCAAGATGTTCCATTAGACGTCATGAGCTAAACAGAAAAAATATAAAAAATAAAATCACAATGTTACGTGAAGGTCAAGATCACAGTGACTCCCCTGAGGGTCTCTGCATTATTATGCTTCTGCTTCGAAGGCAGAGGGGGGCTTTATTTCATTTCACGTCTATATTTAGCGAGCTTATGAACTGCAGCAGCAGATGGTCTGTGACCAGAGACAGAGGCCAGACTGCTACACTCCTTTCCAGTAAAGGATATTTTGATTTTCCCCTCATGCCGAGCCGACGCGCCTTCATGTTCGGGAATACATTTTTCATCATCTTCCCAAAGTCTGCAGCACTTAGTGGGTGGTAGTTAAGATTGTCACAGAAGCTCCTGAAACACAGAAACAGAATTAATACAATTAATTTTATTTAATTAGGAACACAGTGCAGGTCAGCATCATAGCCAGGCTGTCATTGTCTCTGGGTGCAGATGTGAACACACTAACCAGGGTGGGGACCTAAACAACTGTACCGAGACCCTATGGAGGGGGTGGTCTCGATGTGGTTCCAAAATGAACTCCAGAGCACTTTGTTTATGGTGTGAACGTGACCGACCTTGACCTGAGCCAACCAACAAGCAGACTTTCAAGTCTGAGCTAAAAACTTTCTGTAGCCATGTATGCTTTTGTGCGATAGACACAATAGATGTTCAAAGTTCTGTACGAGTTAGCAACTAGCGACGAAATCATTGTCTGTTTGTCTTCTTTGTGAGCTCCCTGCTGGTTTTTGAATTCTGTTGCCTCCTTTGTTTCTGGACTGTTAGACTTTTCTGGACTTCTGAAATTAATAAAATGTTCACCTTTTGTTTACTTGTAGCTGTGAATCTTGCAGGATTAATTTAAGAGATTTTAATTTTTTTTTTTTAGCAAAGAGGAGGTTTCGCAGTTACACAGATGTTGAAATATCAGGACTAAATGCTTCCCAAGGAAGTGTCTGACTATGTTCCTGATGGTGAAAGGCATGTGCCATTTTTCAGGTATAGCAAAGGATTTAAAACACTTATTAAACACAACTTATTTCATGACATAAAGCTGCCTTTCTTTTCTTGACAAGTATAGTAGTAATATACCGTATGTAGTATATAGGTAACTGAGCTAGCAACGTCTTCAAAACCCTGAAAGCAGCAAGCTTGTCTGAATCTCTCTCATGTTTAAGGTCTGTTAGCCGTGGTTTACTTCAGAACAATGTGATGAGTAGAAGTGGAAAATTACAAAAAAAAATCATAACCTAAGATGCCAAAAGAAACCCATACATATATTTTCAGGATCATAAATGACACAACTTTTGATTATCTTTGCTAGACCGATGTGCCTGTTGTAAAAGCAGACAGATTCATGGTAGTCAGAATTTTTTTAATGAAAAATAAAACATGTCAATGGCACATATGACCCCACTCAATCACTTAAAGTTTAACATCTTGCTGTTCGATAAGCAGGTACAGATGACCTTTATTTCATATCATTTATTCTGAGTAGAAACATCTGCATCTGCTAAAACAGCTAGCTAATGAAGACCTGAGCAGTGGTGGAGCACCAAAGTTACACAGTGACTGTGTCCTATGTGCTTGTTTGACTGTGAAAAACATGAAGCACGTTAGGTCTGTTTAAAGCCTTTTGACCTGTCTGCACTGAAGGCGCCAATATTTCTGGAGGACGCTGTATTTTTGTTCTAGCTGAGTTAAAAAGACAGTTGTATAACAGCGTCAGAACATTTCAATGGCTGTCTCAGACTTTCCATTCTAATATTACCGACACATGCGGCTCTGTGATTCTCATGCCTGCAGCATCTATTTATACTGATGCTTCTGCCTGCAGTAAACTGGAGGAGAAAGAGGCTCAAACATTGGAAGCAGCTATCTATGCAAAAGGTGAACGTCAACAATGACTTTATTTCTCCAAGAAAACTGGGTTTATGCAGTGAAACTAAACTCCGCCTTTCTGTTTTACACCTACTTGTATTCGTCGTAGACTTCCTGCTTGGGGAGCGAGGTCTCGGGGTACTCCTCTAAATGATTTCGGATCCAGGTGAATGCGTGCATCTGCTGCGTGCGACTCGATGACAGGGCGCTCTGGTCACTGCACAAAGATGTGGGTCAGTGATGTTTGTGAAGACAAGCAATGCAGTGCTTACTGTCACCTCAGGCCTGATAAATGACACCAACGCTAATCGAGGCATTTTTGTTTCAATAAGCTTGTAAGCATTATCCCTTTGTCCAGTTTTCTATAAAAACATTTAGAAACAAGTATATCCTCACTTTTTATCGACACTGCTGCTCGGACCAGAAGGCAACTTGAGGTAGAGGTAGAGTTTTTCGATGTCTGAGAACTTCTCGACATCTTGCTGTAGAAACAAAAAGTCAAAGATGGTTAAACAAGCAGGTCGGTCACACCTGCAGCACATGCATTAATGAAAGCAGGACTAGGATAGTTCATAAGGGACATTATTTACAAGTTCAACATTTCATCTGTCATTTTTCATTACTAACTACTCTGTCATTATTTTAATTTTAAAATATCTAATAACGTAGTTCTTATTTTGCCGGACTCATCAATAAAACATAAAATCATTACAACATAAGAAAAAGAAAAATGTGAAATATTGTTTGAGATGGTGAGACTAGAAAATATTTATTTGTTCAAAATATCATCATAATATTATTTTATGTTTATTTTTAAAAAATATTTATTTGAACGAATAAATATTTGTATTATTATTAAAACAATATTATGTCTAATTATTAGTCCATTAGCCTTTGCGTGTCACCCCTCTCCTATAACCATACTTGATTTCCTCTTACTTACACTTTTATACAGATAGAAATGTCTGCATTAAGCATGAATTGAAATACGATTTAGACAACAAACAGAACAAGCAAAGCATCCTTACAACAAGAAAAATCTTCAGTCTTTCCAGTAAACACTGAAACAATGACAGAGCCATGGCTGAGCTGCCTGGTCACCCACTGCATGCATCCAGATGGCACTGATAGCGCTCTCTTTTCTGTCTGTTACATATCAGTCTGAGCCAGCAGCTGGTTTCAGGGGAACAGTTAAAGTTTCAGTCTGAAGGCAACAAAATCAACCTCTCATCTCTGCTGAAGCTCTCTAACCTCCTGAGACTGATACTTACACGCGGACATTGCATGTGGGGTTTTTTTTTCTGCACATTACACTTCAGTCACTCATACTTAGACCTGTTGCATCCCATGAATCCCAAACAAGAGCTTAGGTTAAAGGCTGAAAAGCATAATAAATACATTTTTTGAATTGTTACAGATCATTTGAGGTATTAACAGAATGCAGTGCTATTCTTTAAGCCAGGGAGCAGGTCAAAGGAGAAAAGAGGCTCTTTGACAATTCAGGACTTACAAGTTCAAGAAGACTACATAGTGGAAATAACAAACTAACCCAAGATGCAATCTTAATATAAAGATTTGTTTTGTTTATCTTAAAAAAGCACAAGCCTCAGCTGCACAGTTAACGTTTTAAAGCTGAAACATTACAGCGGGGTCTTCTGTTAAGTTAAAACATCACTCGCTAATAAAGTGTTATGTCATCTCTCAGTAATTGAATATGTTAGCTACAGCTCTATAAGCAGCATTTTAGCCTAAGCAGGACTGATTTTAGCATCACTCTCAGGACGTGCTGTAAATTTTACATCAGTAACTGAAGAACAGCAACAGCGTGCTTTCACTGGAATTGATTTTCACCAAAACCAATGCTTCAAATTAATAATTCTCTCTTCTATTCCAAGCAAACCAAGACATTTATTATAAATAAATAAATTATTTCAGCCCTCATCAATTTATCCTTAAACAGACCATAACAAAACATCAAGCAATCATGAAAAGCATCTACTTGTTCATGTTCACAGATACAAACTGATGCCTTTTTTCACAACAGTCAACAGGAAACTATGTATTTCAATAGGAAGCACATTCGTGTCAGAAACACCTGCTGTGTGTCATTAAGACAAAGTGAAGCTACATCACCACGGCAACTGACAAAGCTTTCATAACCAACCCAGTAGTAGAAATCCTGTCTTCCTCCCCTCACCTCCAAGCAGTCATAGGAGACGGCTGTCCCACTCCCAGCCTGTTCTGCCAGAGGTTTTCCTGTTAAAAGGGAGTTTTTCCTTCCCACCGTCACCAAGTGCTTGCTTATATTACCGTACCAAATATAAATACATATATTCTATTTCTATTTATATAATATATATTAGATATATAGATATTTATTTATAAATTAAATTAAATTGAATAGTAATGCCTGATCCTCACCAAGTATTGAACTTGTTTCCCTCTGCATAGTAGAAGTGTGAGCTTCACCACCAACCCCTCCAACCTCCAAATGTGGATTTCCCCTCCCCCAACAAAAATAATGGGTGTTGTGGGTTTTGAACCCAGCGTTTTCAGTTTCGGACTCTCAGTTTCTGTTTGATATTTTCTGTTTAAGAGCTTAAGGATTGTGAATGTTTAACAAACTGCTGTCAGACTGCACTGAAAAATAAAAGACTGGCCATTAATCAACAAAGCAAATATTGTGGCATAAATTATATAGTGCCTGTTTTGATGTACGCTAAAGGGGCTCTAGAATAAAAATCATATTCAGACATTAATCTGACACTTTACTGATTCGCACCGTTTCATACTCCATCCACTGAGCTGATGCTGACTTGTTAAGAGTGCATTTATAGAGTCAGATCACTGTGTCAGTGTAAACAAACGATTACTAAATTGTTGCATAAAACATATATAAACATGTAGGCCTCGGGAGTAGTTGTGCAACCCTTTTATAGTATAATAGTTTACACATTCACCTAAGAAGCACGAGATCCCTAGTTTGAAAAATCTGCAAACTAAAACATGTGATGCTACCTGCTCTTGTACCCTCTTGCAAGGGTGCAAGAGCTGAAAGGGAGTAAAGTTTGGAGAATAGGGGTGGAGTAGACTGATGACATAAGTGGGGGCCTCACCTCGTAAGACCATAAAAGCAAGAACGAAGATTTTAAACTCATCCTTAAACCTCACAAGAGGCCAGTGCAGACACTTTAACAATGAGGTAATATAAGAAAACGCAAGTAGGAGTTAGAAGCCTTGCAAAAGCATTTTGGACAAACTGACACAATTAATACAACAGACAAGAAAACAGAGCATTATAATATTCTAAGCAGGACAAGATTAATCTAACTTTTGAGACAACAGTCTTGAGTTTAGCGATATTTCTTAAATAGAAAAAGCAAGAGCCGGTCCAAGACTTGATGTGAGCATCAAAGGTTAAAGACTGAAAGCTAATGAATAGATTATTGGGCTCAATTTTGGTCACAGTGGATCAGAAAGGAACCAGGTGTGTCTAATACGGGGGGAAAATACTCCCCAGAGCAATAATTAGAGACTCTCTTGTCTGTGTTAAGCTGCAAAAACATTTGCAGAATATAATTTAATGAAAATAAAAAGGGATTTCAACAAGATCCTTGTGGAACACCACATAGCAGCCACATTAGAATAGAAATTTCCCACTTAAATCAAAAGTGTTTTATCAACAAGAAATTAAGTGTAAGTGACCCACCCCAACACATCAAAATGAGCACTTGAGGCTAGCTACAAAGAAATGTGGAAAGATTTAAAGTTTATAGAAGAAACAGCTCTGGTTCATTTGTCTTTAACGACTTAAAAAGGTTATGTTATTGGACTGAATTATAAACTGTGTTAATCCATTATGCCTACCCTTGTCACCCTGTTGAACAGTGACGTATGGCGGATGTGAGATGCAGCAACAGTTTGAAAGATTACATTTTGTGGAGGGGGAAAAAAAACTCACCAGTTTCTTTCCTTCTAGTTTTGAATTCCTCTCCTCCTATACCCACACTGGTGTGGGAATTTTGTGTGAGTGGAGACACCTATTGTTCAGGAGAATACTGCAGCAGGTACCCATGCCCTAAACACTGGTGTACATGGAACAAAGCTGTGGTGACGTCACCGCTAGCGTGCAAAGCAACTAATGCGGTGGATGTACTGGGATTCTTAGAGGTGTGGCTGCTAGCTGTCAGCAAGGCCTCACCTCTGCTAATTTTAGACACTGAACTGTATATTCTAACTGTGCTATAAACAGAATATAAAGTCTGTCCAAGAAGTCTGTGTTCTGGTTTTTGGTAGTGAAATTATTTTCTTTGTTCGTTAATTCACATTAACTAGCAGGTGACTGCACATCCCATAGATGCAATGCAGACTATATTATAAGACAAAGAAACCATCTTTGTTATACAGTCTATGTTTCAGCCTTCAGATACACCCTTAACCTCCTGAGAACTGAGGAAAAGAGATTCTTCCGATTGAATTTTTTGATTTCCTTCCTCTTTGGAGCTAAAAGAGGCCACCCAAACGCATGAGATAGCAATGGAATGGATGTCCTCTATTTAGCACAACAAGACTTATTAGGGTAGCTCAAATAAGTCAAAATATATAGATCAAAAACATCCAAAAACGTCCATTGCACATGCCATAAATGAATAGGCTGGTTCTCAGGAGGTTAATGCTTAACACTGCTACCAACGGATCTTCTATTTTTATTTTTAAACTATACATGGATGGTAGGAATGTTTTTTCTGCTCAACCTATTGGGAACACTAATAATCTTCTGACAATATCTGAACAGAGAGTATGAAAAATCTCCTTAAAGTTGTTATCTGCAGATCACAAATATGTCAGGAATACTCACCAGAATGTTTTCCACTTTTGATTGAACAGATTTGCTGCAAAACAGAGACATAGTACAAATTAGCATGAAGCCGGTGTAACATGAGCACTTGTGTCTGAAGTATATTTATTTATAAAGCAGAGGAATGTTTGGTATGAGACGACCCTCCCCTCAGGATCTCTCAGGTCATGTATCCCACCACCACAAACACATGTGGTCATATGTAAAAAGAAACAGGGACATGAACATTGTTTAAGACAGAAGATCTTTTTTATCAACAGTTTTCCCAAATATTTTTCTGTGTTTACAGGTTTTATTCTCATACTCCTATTCTATATTCAACAGAAAGGTTACCAGTACAATACAAAGTTCTGGCAAATTTTAGTGAAAGCCTAACTTAAATTAAAAACTTAATCAAAAATAACATATTAACACATGTAACTGCTTCCCTGTGTCCCACCATGATCATGTGTCACTTCTATTTTTTGCCTTAGCATCTCACACAGGCCTCGGAAGCATGAAATTCTCTTCCTGATTGACTTTTAATGATGTAGGTTTTAACCTGAGGTCAATCCGGAAGAAGTGTAAGATTTGATTGAGGCTCATAAACAGCCACTGCTGAGCTGCAGCTAAAAACTATCAAAGATCACTACAAAAATCCAAGAGTGACTGGAATGATGCTCAGGCTACAGCTAAAATTAACATACAATCAAACAGACTTTGATAGCGGGAAAGATCACAATTAGTCGCTCCTATTTAGGTCCACTGCTGCAGACAGAAAAACCAAACTGAGGAATAAAGTCCAGGTTTCATGTGTAATCCACAGACAGGGCAGCATGCTGTCAATGACTGTGGGGCAGAAGGTAGGTCAGATTTAAAGACTATTACTTGAGCTGGGCAGGTCAGAATCAGGAGACGCTCTAAGCCATGACAAGAACAGTTCACTTTAACTGACTGTTACCAGGGGGCTGAGGATTTCCCAGTGCTGAAAGACCGTCAGTAAGCCGTTTGTGAGGCAGACTTAGCAGATAAACTGAACGACACCTGACGCAACTTTCTACAAGACCTAAGCCTTGAAAATAAAGAACTGAAACAAGACAAACAAATGTTGCTGATAAACCAGCAAGATGTACACCTAACCCCAGACCAGTGATTCCTAATTAGGGCTAAAGGTACCCCAGTAGGTACTTATACAGAAGTTAGGGGGGGTTCATGGAAAAATTTGTTCAACTTATAAAAATTAAAAATCCTCAAACAAACAAGTTGGAGCAGAAGCAGTTACAGTAAACTAAACATAGTGGCTATGGTGCAGAGTGGCTCCATAGTTTGAGGTTGTGCCAGTAAGAGCATCTGTCAACTCAAACATGCAGAGCTACCTGCTGTGATAACCCCATGTGACAAGGGAGCAGTGAAAGTGGATCAATTTTAGTGGATAAGGTGCAGGAAAAAAACAAATCACAAAAGTCTTTAAAATAAATAAATAGATAAAGCAGCTAATTAAAGTAGTCCTAACCAAAGAAAAGAAAAGAATATCGAATTATCATTAACAAAAGGTTGTCAGTTGTTTAGCTTATATGCTTTTAGCAGCTACGGTAACTGCTAAAACTATCACTTTAATAAGTAATGAATACCTAAAACAGGACAAAAGAAACAGCAAAAACATAAGCGATAAATACATAAAATTGGTCACCGAGTTTAATTAAATCAAAAATTAGTGACTCTAATAGTAACTTCTAATTTAGTGGATGAATATTTAAATTAGTAAACCACTATTTATGGACAGCCAATAATTCTAGCTAATCATTTAGCTACTAGAAGTTACAGGATAAATATTTGAAATTGTCGATTAACAGAAGAAATATAACAATTGTCAAAATATTAGGGATAAATTAATGAAATCTGATTAAATGAATAGCTGTTATATAGAGTAGTAGCTACTACTAACTGAATGGACGAAGGGCTTACATAGTGGGCTAACAATTTATGGACAGATGAAACGGCTAACAATTTAGCTGCTACAGTTAGCATTTTAAAAGGCAAGATTACAGTGAACAAAAAAGAAATGAAATTAGAGATGAAAGATGAAATTTGTTGTTGGATGAAGGGTTAAATAGTATAGTTTTAGAGTAGATTAGAGATGTACCAATTGACCGACTATGGACCAAAACTGGATGATTTCCAGTGTTCTCGGCCTGGACCGGTGAGCGGCTGGTCAGCCTTCGATATGATTTATTACGAGCCCACTCATTTTTATGAATACACAACATGTGCACAATGACATGTGGCTCACAGCCACATGCTACGCTGTTACCATGGAAGTGAGTAAGGTAAAAAGTTTGCTAAAGTAAACCACAATGGGGAAACAAAAATGTTTGTAACAACAAACCCAATGACACATGTAAACATGCACATTTTAAACAAATGAAAAGCAACTAAAGCTAAAGCCATCCACAATACAAAGCCAGCTATAAGTCAGTATCCTCTGTAAGAGCCTCGGTATTAGCAAACAATCAAAGCAGTTAGGAGTGAAAAAGATAAAAGGGTCAATGTCCTGTTGTCTGGTGAAGCTATAAAATTAAGAAAGTACATGACATTTGTTTTGTTATATAAAAAGATTTGTGTCTGCTTTTATTTAGTAAGGTAAAATATGTCAGGTAAAGGTAGGTGTACAGCAACTCATTTCAGCACTTTATTTTCAGTTATTTCAGTAAGAGAAGATCCTGTAACATACTGCAGTTTAGGGGAAATTTATGTTTAATAATTTCTTTATTTAATTAGCAAGTAAACAATCCAGATTAAAATGAGTTCGATTAAGCTAACATGAACATCAAAGGTGGGGTTTTGAAAATCAGTGCTTTGATTGTCCAGACTTCCTGTGCAGACAGAGTGACGGTATGTTGCAGGTGAACTTGTTGACCCAGACTACGACTGTATAACTTCACCAAGAGCCACCCAGAAGCAGGTCACTGAGGTGAATGCCAATATTTATGCTCTACTCCTCTCAAAGGTTAAACCTGTATGGAGCTGGGCAAACATTCAGGATCCTAACATGTTATTGATAAACTGTTAGCAGCACAGTGACGTGAAGTTTCTATTGAGGTATTTCCTGAAGAGATTTGAACTCTGAACTTCTGTGTTTCCGGTTGTTCAGCTCCTTGACATTTTCTTGCTGTCTGATATTTAAATGATAGAACTTAAGTTCATTCAGAAAAAAAGGTCAGAACAGGACCTTAAGTAGCAGACACAAAAGAACACGTGCCTTACAAGAAATCAAGTCTTTTCCTTTACTCTGTTCACATTAAGCCTCTTATCGAGCCATAACCAATTTAGAATCAACAGTTCTAAATGAGCAAGCTGGAACCCAAACAGGCACAAGGACAACATGGAAAATCCACACAGAAAGGCGCTGGTATTTTCTCAGGATTCACTAGCAGAACCTAGAGGTTAGCAGTGTTGCCTCACTGCAAGAAGGTCCTGGATTCAAATCTATTGGCTGCAGGTGTGAGTGTGACTGGTTGTCTGTGTTAGAGCTGTGACAAACTGGCTACCAGTATGACAGCTGAGAGAGGCTCCAGTCTGCCAGAGACTCTCAAACTGAGAACTGGTTAAAAATATAAATTTGATTTGCCTCTTCTTGATTTGTTATTATTTTTTCTTTATTTTTTATTATTTTGTTTTTTTGAGCTATTCAGAAGTGGACTTGCTAGTGTGTTTTGGATCGTTGTCCTGCTGCTTGACCCAAGTACCACTGATTTTTTTGGTAGAGAGCAGAATTAATGGTTCCTTCAATTACAGAAAGTCATCCAGCCAGAGCAAAGCAGTCAGACCATCACACTACCACCACCACTTGACTCCTTGTATGATGTTCTTTTTATGAAATGCTGTGTTTATGCTACTTTATGGCAGATGTAACAGGACTTGAACTTTACAATAAAGTTTAGCTTTTGTCTTGTCAGTCCACAGAATATTTTCCCAAAAGTCTTGGGGATCATGAAGATTGGTTTTTTTTTGGCAAATGTGAGCCTTTGTCTTTTTGTTCAGCAGTGTTTTTTTCCCTTGAACTCTTTCATGGATGCCATTTTTTCCCAGTCTCTTTCTTATTGTTGAATCATGAACTCTGACTTAACTGAGGCAAATAAGGCCTGCGGTTCTTTATATGTCATTCTGGGTTCTAATATGACCTCTTGGATGAGTCGTTGATATGCTCTTGGAGTAATTTTCGTAGGCTGACCACTCCTAAGAAAGTTTATCACTCTTCCAAGTTTTCTCCATTTGTGGATAATCACTCTAAGGTGGTTCACAAAGCCTTAAAAATGGCTTTTCAGCCCTTTCCAAACTAATAGATGTCAATAACTTTGTTTTTCGATTGTTTTCTTAAATTGTGGCATGATGTGTTGCTTTAGGCTTGCTTCACTTTTTTTAGACAGGTTCTATTGTACTGATTTCTTGATTCAGCAGGTCTCAGTGTTGCTGGTGAAATTGAAATCAGCTTCATCATTCAACTTCATAATTTTTACAGCACTGTATATTACAGAAAGAGAGAAAGATATTGGGGAAATATGACTCCTTCCTCTCTTGCATTAGGAATCAGTCTTCAAATTCCTGATTAAGTGTACACTGTTTTCTGTCCCATTTTACATCTAAAACTAAAATATAAGACAGCGCTTCAGATAAATGAACAGCGTAAAACAAATAAATGCAAAATAAAAATGATAATAAAGTTGCCATACACGTAAGAGTAATAAGAACTCAATAATCACTAGAATACAATGTGCTGCTCTGACAGAGACCATTATGTCAGCCATACAGAGTAATTTTACTTTTGCTATTTCTAGAGCATTTTCCTCGTGATACCTGTGTTAAATATAGCTACTTTTACTGGAATAAACACGGTGGTGGGATGTAAAAAGAAATACCTTTATTCAAGGAGTCGAGTAATTAGTTACTCAAGCATAAAACAAGTTCCTTAAGCTTTATTTGAGTTATTTAATTTTTCCATTTGCACAGTGTCTACTCTACCAGGTTTATCCGGCTGTTTTATCACAAGCACACGCTGCAGCTCGTGCATGTGTCTAACATTTAACATGCTGAACTTCTACGGTTGTTATTATTTACTTACTATTATATTTAAGCAGTGAAGATGCGACTGCGTCCAAGCATGATAAGAGCAGTTTAAAAATGTTGTGATGAGTTTCCCTTTAAGCATCAAATTGTGCGTATGCACAGCACAACAGTGTGTGAAGTAAACATCTCCTCACCAGATGGAGTTCTTGATCCTGAGCTGCAGAGCGCTGGCCTCAGCGCCCTGCAGCCCGGGGAGTAGGCCGGGCAGGCTCCCCGCCCCGCTCTCCGGCGGCGGCTGCTGCTGCTGGGGGTCCTCATCAGCCATCACTGGAGGTCACTGTGGGACGGGAGTGGACCGGTAGGGAGGCGAGGACAGGTGTAGTCGCCCGGCAGGGTTAAACATGGACCGGAGGACGTTGCGATGCTAGGGGGACAGCAGCGCGCCCTGTTGTTGTTGTGGCTGCCACCCTGCGCTCCTCCGACATCGCTCGCTTCGAGCCCGGACTGCCGGTCAGTACTGGCGCCTGTGGAGCGGAACTACGAGCCGCTGTCAAACACGGGCCAACACATGAATATAAATAAAGGCAAGAGTAAACAGGCAACCTGACAGCTGCAAAACAACTAGCTAGTCCCTCCGGTGTGCTCCGCCTGCCCCGCACGTTATGATTGCTCTACATGTGCATGGTGAGTAGTAGCTGTCTGGCAGGCGCATGCGCATTGAGAGGCTCAGCATTAAAAACAAAATGTAAGCAGAAGACATCACTGACCGTGCCAGACTGCATTTATATAAACACACTCCTGCTTTACATGTGTGCTAGTTTCATTATTATTATAGCATTATTGTCTTTATTAACAGTAGCAGTTGTAATAGGATAGTATTATTATTAAAAACAAGAATTATAACAAATCCTCTACAGATTTTATTTTGCTCTAGGAGGGGTAAATGACTTTGAACCTTGATATACAGAAAGGTAACAAAAAACATAGTTACTTTTCAGTTAAAAGACAGATAAAATACAAAGCCATATTTAATATTCCTTTTTGTTTAATATAACAGTAAAACATGGAAAACTAGAAATAAAATGGACAATAAATAAGAAAGATTAAAAAGTGAACAAAACAGCTGGCTAAAACTGACTTGAAGCTAACTCTGGTACTTCTCCTAAAGTGCCCTGGAGATAAGGTGTTGAAAGGTGTTAAAAACCTGAAGTTGTGACAACTCATTTCCTTGTTCCAGTTTTGATGTGGGGACAGCAAGGAGTGACTGTTCAGCTCATCGGAGAGACCTTTGTGTATTTGTACAAAGTATGCCAAGTCAGTGGGAGCCAAGCCACTTAAAACTTTAAAAGCAAACAATAAAATTTAAAATGGACAGACAACGAATGTGAAGAAGCACAAACAGGAGTAATATGCTTATGTTTGCTTGTCCTTGTCAGCAGACGAAGAGCAGCATTCTGGACCATTCGTAAGTGTGATATTGAGACCTGATTAATACCGACATAAAGTGCATTACAATAATCAAGGCGAGTGCTCACAAACTCATAAAACTCTTAGTCACAAAAGGTGATAAAAGGTCTAACTGTAGAGAGCTGCTGCTGCAAAAAGCTTGTCAGGTTAATTTGTCATCCCCACACTGTATCCCTGATCTAAAATAAGTCCATGTGATTTACATTTCTATGTTATTATTATAATGAATAGAGATGGCACATATAACTTTTTTATGTCCGATACTGATACGATATCATAAATTTGGATATCTGCCGATACAGATATAAATCTGATATAGCACATTTTGTAATCAATAAAACATTTTTTTTAAATATTTTGCTGCATTTTGTATAAGTTCATACTCAAGTTTATAAAAAAACAAAACAAAACAAAAATAAAGCTATTCTGTTATACCTGTATGCAAAAAATACACTACACCCAAAATATTTCATAGTTCAGCAACACTGATCAGTCGAATAAACTTAAACCTACACCATTCTCCCTATTCTTGTATTTTAAAGAGTACTTAGTGGAAATATTAAGCAACCTAACTACACTGAACAAAAATATGAACGCAACACTTTTGTTTTTGCTCCCATTTTTCATGAGATGAACTCAAACATCTGAAAAATTTTCTACATACACAAAAGACCCATGACTCTCAAATATTGTTCACAAATCTGTCTACATCTGTTAGTGAGCATTTCTCCTTTGCCAAGATAATCCATCCCACCGCACAGGTGTGGCATATCAAGGGGCTGATTAGACAGCATGAATATTGCACAGGTGTGCCTGTTTTTTGATGAAACTGAAATGTGCAGTTTCATCAAACAGCACAATGCCACAGATGTCGCAACCTTTGAGGGAGCGTGCAATTGGCATGCTGACTGCAGGACTGTCTACCAGAGCTGTTGCCCGTGAAATGAATGTTCATTTCTCTACCATAAGCTGTCTCCAAAGGTGATTCAGAGAATTTGGCAGTACATCCAACTGGCCTCACAATTGCAGACCACATGTAACCACACCAGCCCAGGACCTTCACATCCAGCATGTTCACCTCCAGGATCGCCTGAGACCAGCCACCCGGACAGCTGCAGCAACAATCGGTTGGCATAACCAAAGAATTTCAGCACAAACTGTCAGAAACTGTCTCAGGGAAGCTCATCTGCATGCTCGTCACCCTCATCGGGGTCTGGACCTGACTGCAGTTCGTCGTTGTAACCGACTTGAGTGGGCAAACGCGCACATTCGATGGCGTTTGGCACATTGAAGAGGTGTTCTGTTCACAGTCCCAGTTTTTACTGTTTAGGGCAGATGGCAGACAGCGTGTGTGGCGTCGTGTGGGTGAGCAGTTTGCTGATGTCAACGTTGTGGATCGAGTGGCCCATGGTGGCGGTGGGGTTCTGGTATGGGCAGGCGTATGTTATGGACAACCAGTTTCTGTCTGAGCAGGTTATTGAAACTGGTTCACCCGAAAGACAAAACGCCAAAACACAAACTTAACAATGTGGTGTATGCTGTACAGTGCAGCGAGGAATGCCCAGACCTCTACATTGGAGAGACCAAACAGCCACTTCACAAGCGCATGGCACAACACAGAAGAGCCACCTCCACAGGACAAGACTCAGCAGTCCATCTGCATCTTAAGGACAAAGGTCACTCTTTCGAGGATGCCAATGTTCACATTTTGGACAGAGAGGACAGATGGTTTAAAAGAGGAGTGAAAGAAGCCATCTATGTCCACTGTGAGCGACCATCTTTGAACAGAGGCGGGGGTTTACGACACCAACTCTCTGCCATCTATAATCCAGTTTTGAGATCCCTTCCCACACGCCTTAACGCCCACTCACATCCTGGGCCATCTGACCTCAGGAATTCGCATGATAAGGTGGGGCCAGGTTTCACAATGAACACACCCGAAACTCTGGCTGATTGGGACCCACACCCAGTTTCACACCTTGGCTCAGGCGATTAGAGGATCATCAGGGGGTCCTTTTGTCCCTCTGTGGGGGGTCACTCCCACTAGGTTTATATCTGGGACTCTCCACCATTTGACCTTAGAACTGAAGAAGCTTCTCGGATGAGAGGTGAAACGTCTTCAAGCAACTTAAAGAAGTCCAGGCGCTTTTCTTTGCAAGCTCCTTTGACTTAGCTTGTTAACGTGTTGACTCCGTCCAGCCCCATGTACGGGCAATCCGCGGTAACTCGTTAACGGAAATTTGCCGCGTTATGGCGTTAATGTCATTTTAACGAAATTAACGCTGACAGCACTAGTGGGAACACAACGAATATGACTGCACATTTACGCTGACATCATCCTAGTGCAAAGACAAGTGGAAGCAGGCAAAAACAACAAGCACGCATGCTACAAACTTTACCCGAGTCATTTAGACAGCTGTTAGCACATGATTCTCCTTATGGGGACCTGATATGTTTAATATGCTGCTGAGAATATAGCCCAGAAGAAGGGTATAGTGTAGCTTTTATTTTGGAAAGAGCCATTTCTCTGTAATAAACTCTCTTTGCCAAAGATGAGTGATTTCTCGATCAGATGGATTTATTCTTTTTTTAAATTATTTTGTTGTTTCAGCAACATTAAATTTAAAAACTGTACTTTTGATTTAAAATATATTTTTATAATTTTAATAAATGACAAATTAAAAAGGCATGAACATTTTTTTGTATCAAAAAAATATCGAAACTGTGACATCAAAGTATTGAACCGAACCATGAATTTTGTGTATCGTTGCACCCCTAGTGTTTATATAACTATTTTATTTTTTTTACCCTGTTTATTTGTATTCATGTTCTATTCTCTTGTATACTTCATCTGCTTGTATGTTTTATACTCATTGTTTGTTCAATAAAGTTCTTGTTTGAATAAAACGTATCCTGTATTGCAATATTTTGGAATAAAAGGTTTTAAAAATATAGAATCTACTTAAAATAGATAAGAACAATCGACTTTGAGAGTGAAAACTAAATTGTGTTTTTGTTACTATTGATGCTGCTGAGAAATAAAGTGTTTTTCAATCCTGTTTTTTAAAAAAAAAAAAAATCACTATCCCTTCAGCTTTTTTGTGGCAAAAAGTGTCAGTTTCTGCATAACAGGGGCGCTGGAGCCTATCCCAGCTGTCATTAACATCACATTGATTATTATGCAGTTATTTTTGTGCAAGGAGAGCAAAATAGACAAAACTCCCTCTCAGCTTGTTTGTTGCCAAAAATGGCCACCTTTTGTTTACGTTCACAAAATGCTATAAAATTTAGATATATTAAAACATTTTTCTACTTTGACCAACTTCAGTCTTTAAATTAGCACCAGTCCTTGTCACCAAAACCAGACATTTATCTAAATTCATTTTTTATCCTTTAAATTCCACGGAGATTATATATTACCATCACCAGTGTGTGAATGTGTGTGTGAAGGGGTGAATGACTGAATGTAGTGTGAAGCGCTTTGGGGTCCTTAGGGACTAGAAAAGCGCTATACAAATGCAGGCCATTTACCAGTAACCTTTCAGAAAAAAGGGGATAAAGGTCTAATTTTTTTCACCATATAATTGATGAAACTTTCTATTTTTTTCAGTTGAGCATCAGGGACAAGGCTGTCTTGCAATTGTTGAGGTCACTAGTGTGCTCCCCATTTCTTCCAGGATCACTCTTCATTTGTAGGTTTTAGAAGACTCCTACTACTGTGAAGTGGTTTTCATGGGAAAAAGGCATTGTATTCCAAGACATCTGGGAGATTGTAGAAATGAGCAGCAATGGCCTTCTTGCCATCTTTCTAGAAAAATAAGTGATCTGGAAGCTGTCAGGCTTACTTACAGCAGTAGCACTTTCTGCACCTGCATAAAGGACACATTTACTAGCAGTGTTTGTTACTGTATGTGCTACAGCTGCAGCTTTGAATTTTTATTTTTTTATTTTTTTTTTTGGAGAGTTAAAAATTTGGCCATGGTATCTTGTTATGAAATGTACAAGAGTAAAAGTGTTTTTAGCATGTGCTTCAAAGCTAAGTTTGACTGGGAAACTCAAAGGTCAATAACCTGCATCAACAGAAATTCACTGCAGCCTGTGTAATATTTGATGATAATATATTCCAGTGTATCTTGCAAATTGTAATGTCATGTACAAACTATTAGATCCTTAAGATCAAACCTGTGTCATTCTATTGGTCCATTGCAGTGTAGTAAGTCATCAAAAGCCCCTATATGAAACTAAGAATATTACATGAAATTGGTTGTTGGCCAAAAATGGGTAAATGATGAAATTGCATGATTTAGCACTGTCAATAACAAGGAATTTTAAAATTTCATAATAATGGGTTTCGGGTGGCCAAAAGTTTCCATGATCGAGGCAAGAGGAACTGTCATGGTCCGGGTGTGTGCCAGTGTGTCTCCCTCCGAGCCGGCGTCTCCACCCCTGGGAGGGGCCTCAGTGTTTTTGCTGATCGCTTACATCTGTGGGTAATTAGCCGGGGACTCATAAGGCCAGCGTTCTCAATCTCTCTTCGCCAGATTCTCTGCTAAACATCACTACACCTAACTGTCAACCCCTGGCGAAGAGCTTCTACTTGGATGCTGGACCTTCTGGCAGTCCCTCAGGCTATTACCAAAATTACCTACCTGCCTCTCTGCCTCCACGCCAAGAGTTTTTGGATTTACACACCCGGACTACTCACCCCTCTATGTCATCTCCGACCTCCGTTGGCAAGTACGCAGTACGAAGGAGGATTCTGAGCCAAACAACATATTCATATGCCTCCTTATCTATGTTTGAACATCTGCATTCTGTTACAGTGACCCCGACTATCACTCCCTCCAGTTAATACACGACACCACGGTTCTTCATTCACAGATGGATTTATTCTTCTGTCACACTTCTCCTCAGAAACACCATAAAATCCACCGTCAAACTGTTATTACATAAAAGTACAGAATGACCAACATAAATATTACAAATAAACATTTAAACCCAAGTTAACAAATACGCGATAAACAAACACAGTTAACGTACCTCGCTGGCTGCACGTAACCGTGAGGGAATGAGTCCGCTTCAGGAACAAAACTTAACAAAAATAATTCCCAATTTCTTCTTCTTTGCAGCTTTCTTTTACTTTAAACTGCTTATTTATTCCTTCTTCTGCCTTAGTTAACTTATTAACTTAGCTTCTTGCACATGCTTTTTACTTCCCTTTACGTCACTTAAAAAGGCCTGTGTGCAACACAGAATGAACCTTAGTTCCTACCCCAAAAGGAACAATAAATAAAGAAAATAAATAACATAAATGAACACAATAAATTAAACAAACTGACATAATTTACATTTATGGCAGTTAAACTCCCACCAAATCTCAACTTGAGATTTCTTCACAGATTTGCATCTTCAAGTTATAAGCATTTAGTTTAACACATGCTTATTATTTGTCTTTGGATTTTACGTCCTTGGATTGCTGTAAATTCTTGATTTCACTGCTGAATACTTCTGTTTGGACCAATCTGATTAGGAAAAGTTCAGCTTGTTGTCTTTCCTCAACACTTGTACTTCCATTGAGTTTGGGACTAAGACCCTTAACTTGCTTAGCATGACGTTTAAGACAAGCAATAGCCTTAACAACTCTTTTCCAGTCAGAAAACTTAGTCAGGCGGTCCAACAATGTTCTATTTATCCTTGCGCTGGTGTTGAGCACCTGAGCCCTTCGAAGTTCTGGATCAGTATCACTAACCTCTCCCACCTTAGCATCTCTTGTGGGTAGCTCCCTTTCCCACAGAAAGTCTGGGCCAGTGAACCAATTTGAAGCAACGAGCCGATCTGCCGATAACCCTCTCGAAGCATGGTCCGCCGGATTGTCTTCGGACTGCACATGATACCACTGGTTGACATCTGTGGTGGCTTTGATTCTCTGGATCCTATTTGCCACGAAAACATGAAAGCGTCTGGCATCATTATTAATGTACCCGAGAACAACCTTTGAATCAGTCCAATAATATTCCTTAAGGTTGTCTATTTCGAGCTCATGTTTTAAGATGGCACCCATCTTCGCAGCAACCACTGCTGCAGACAACTCAAGCCTTGGAACTGTTGTGACCTTAGTGGGGGCAACACGTGCTTTCCCCATGACAAGTGAGCAGTGTACGCTGCCATTAGAGTCCACTGCTCTTAGATAAGTGCACTCCCCATAACCTGTGAAGCTAGCATCTGAGAAGTGATGTAACTCGTACTGCTTGACATCTATGAAGCTTGCTGGTATGTAGCACCTCTTAATCTTTACTTGACACAAGTTATGGAGATCTTGTAACCATGACTGCCACTGTGATCTGCACTCCTCTGAAAGTGGTTCATCCCAACTAGCTTTCTCTCGACTCAACTGTTGCAAGATCAACTTCCCACGCAAAACAAACGGTGCTACGAAACCCAAAGGATCGTAGATGGAAGCTACTGTGGATAGCACTCCCCTTCTCGTCATTGGGTGTTTCTTGACAGTTACTCTGAACTGAAAGTCATCAGAGGATACGCACCATTGCACGCCCAGTGCTCTTTCTAGGAGTGGCTCCCCTAAATCTATGTCCAGTTCTTTGACACTGTCTGCACACTCTTCCTTTGGTATTGACTCCAATACCTTCTTGCTGCTGGAAATGAACTTGTGTAGTCTAAGCTTGCCTGTGCTGCAAAGCTCTCTTGCTTCCTTGATCAGCTTGATTGCCTCAGCATCAGACCTTACACTCACCAGTCCATCATCAACATAAAAATTTCTTCGGATGAACTTGACAGTGCTTTGGTTAAATCGATCTTGACCTTCTGTGGCTAGATGTTTAAGTCCAAAATTGGCACAGCCAGGTGAGGAAGCTGCTCCAAACAAATGGACTTTCATCCGAAAAACTGATGGCGGAGACTCAAGATCACCATTCTCCCACCATAAGAACCTCAAGTAGTCTTGGTCTTCAGGCTTTACATGGAATTGATGAAACATTCGTTCCACATCACACATAATAGCGACTGGGCCCTTTCGAAATCTACAAAGAACTCCCACCAAGGTGTTTGTGAGCTCTGGCCCTGTAAGAAGGTAGTCATTCAATGACATGTCTTGAAATCTTGCCGAGCAATCAAAGACCACTCGCAGTTTCTCTGGCTTTTGAGGGTGGTATACGCCATGGTGGGGAATATACCAAGCTGATCGTTTATCAAGCTCCTTTTCTGGGACCTTTTCTGCTTCACCACGACTGATAATGTCTTCCATGAAGTTCATGTAGTCTCTCCGATATTTCTGGTCTCTCTTGAGCTTCTTTTCCAAGCACATGAGGCGTTGAACAGCACTTGGCTTGTTATTTGGTAGCTCTGGCCTGCTCTGTTTAAAAGGCAGAGGCATTTCAAGATGTCCGTCTTCTTTGTGCTTAATTTCTTCTTTCATTTTAGTCAAAAACCGGAGATCTTCTTGCAAGAGATTTGTCTCTTCTCCAAGCCTTTCACTGAAGTCAGATTCCAGCACCTTAAGTATGTCTTCTGGAGCAGTCATCTCCTTAATTCTTGTTTTGCAAACATAATGAACTTCGCTCTTCAACTTACTTGTTACTTTGGGTTCAGGGGTCACTTGCTTTACAATGATGCGGTGACTTACTCCTATTGCATCACTGTAGTGTTCACCTGGATCACCATAGCTCACTATGCTCCAGCCTACGTCAGTTTTCTGTGCGAAGGGCTGGTTGTCCTCACCACATACAACTTCTCTAGGCATTAGTGCTTGTGGACAGTTATACCCGATAAGAAGACCGATTTCACATTTCTTCGGCGGGGCAATGTGTTCCGCAAGATGCTCTAAATGAGGCCATGCCTTTGCAGTCTCTGGTGTTGGAATGTGTGTACGATTGGCAGGTATGAATTCACGAGTGTAGACCGTTGGCACTGTGATCTTCTTAGAAGAAGATAACCCTCTTATTTGTAGACCTTTGAGTCTTTTGCATGGTACAATTGTCTCCTTGGAAGACATTGTAGACAGCTTCAACTTGACTGGCTCTGCATTAACATCAAGAGCATCTACCACTTCTTCAAGAATGAATGAAGAATCACTTTGTGAATCTAACAGAGCATAGACAAGGACTTCTTTGTTTGAATCACTTGGCATTGATGCATAAACAGGAACTATTGCTGAAGTCTGAGCACTGTTACCATCATGCACAACTCTATTGGATGTGGTTTCGTGAGTGGTGTCTTGCGGCGATTGTGGCTTTCTTTCTTTACTGCAACTTGTCTCGTCATTTTCCTTTTGCTTTGAGCGACCCTCATGTAAGCATGTGGGGTGGCGCTTTGAGCAGGTGTCGCAGACCATCCGGTTGCTGCAATGCTTCGATTGATGGCCAGGACTCAAACAGCCAAAGCACAGTTTCTCACCTTGTATGAACTTCACTCTGTCAGCAACTGGCCTTGCAGTTAGTCTACGGCACTTGTGCAAGACATGCCCTGTTTTCTTACAAAACATACATGTGCTTATGCTCTTCTCAGTGGTGTTAGTTGTAAAAATCCTTGCATTTGCTGCTTGGTTCTTAGAGGTCACTACATTCTGAGGTTTAGATCTTGTCCTTTCTGGCTCCCCTTGCCGCAAAGCATAGTAAGATGTAACAGGGTTACAAGCAATACTAGCCTCCAAAGTCAGGAAAGTTACGAAATACTTGAAATCTGGGAACCTTCCATGCTCCAGCTGATACTGTGTGGCTTTTCGGTTCCATCTGCTGCTTAACCAATCAGGCAACTTGGCTGTCAGTTTTTGGTTTTCAATGCCATCATCAAGAATACGCAGACTCTCATTGTGAGCCATGGCACATTCACAACTGCGTAAAAAGTCCACAAATTTCCTTAAGTCAGCGCTCTCTCTTGATGCTATCTTTGGCCAGGCATGTAATTTGTCTCGGCAGGCTTTGGCAATCATAAAAGGCTGGCCGTATCGCTCATTGAGGAGTTCCCATGCAGCAACATATGCAGTATCTGAACCAATCAGAAAATAACCTTCTAATGCCTCTCTAGCTGCTCCTCCAACATATTTCTGGAGGAAGAATATTTTCTCCGAGCTTGGAATGTTTTTCTTTTCAATAAGAGTTTGGAAGGATGACTTCCAATGATTAAACTTGAGTGGATCACCACTAAAAACTGTGGGCTCTGGAATGGGTAGCCTATTTGCTGATATAGCCTCAGCTAAGACCTTCACGAGCTCTCCTGTGCTATCGTGGAGCACATGTGTTAGCACTGCATCCTTTGGTGGTTGTGAGTGCTGGTCCTCAGGCTTCACCTGATTGAGTGGCTGCATAACCTTATGTAGATCCAGGCTCTGTGCAGCATTCCCTTGGGCTGGACTGAGCTCACTCTCATCATATACTTGAAGCCTTGCTTTGGCTGCATTCAGCCTTTTCAAATTTTCCAAACGCTCAAGTTCTCTCTTTAGGTTTTCTACAGACCTTCTTCTTGCAGCATTCTCTTCTTGCTGTTTCTTTAAGAGAGCAGCCTCTTGTTTCTCTCTTACTAGCCTACGTTCAGTTTCTTCCCTTTCTCCTTCAAGACGACGAGCTAATGCTGCTGCTTCTTGGTCTGCAATGATCAACCTCTCTTCAGCTTCAAGGTTTTGCAGTTTCTCTTCGTGGCCCTCTTGTTCAGCCATAATCTGCAGTACAGCCTGTGTAGCTGCATACTCGGCAGCAGCTTCTTGTCTTCTAAGTGAAGATACGTTTGAGTGAATAGAAGAAGCTTTAGAACCATTAGAGGCAGGAAGTGAAACACTGGAGGCTGACGATGAGAATACAGAACTATTATCTGGCCAAATCAACTCCTCCGCTGTTCCCTGCATTTCAGATTGAGCATTTTGTACTACAGTCTTTGTGATCGAGATGCAGTTATCCATCTTGCGACGCATGTCATGGGCTGGTTGATCAATTCTTCTGTAATCATCATAAGCAATGTTCAACTCAGATAATTCCCTTTGAATACTGGTGATGTGTTCTTGTAGGATGTCACTAGGATCCTGTTTTAATACAGATCTTTTAGCTACCTTAATCAGAGCTTTCCATCGTTCATATTTGCTGTCAAAGCGAAGCAATAGCCCTTTGATTTGCTCTTTCTGAAACTCTTTTCCTTTTTCTGTTAATGTTCGGGCTCTTTCACTTCTACGAGGCTCTTCAGGTGGTGCTATATTTTGCCCGATATTTGATTCACCTGTCTGTTCTAACTCAGTCTCTTCTTCCGGAGCAGCTACTGCACCCTGAGCTTCTTTACTTGTATGTGACATTTTGATTATTTAGACACAGATATACACAGGCAGCATAGAAGAGCAAGCTGCAACAACATTTGTGAATACTGAAAGAATGAGCTTAACTAAATGAAGTCACTCTCATTCAAATTAGCCCATACATGTAGAATATTACAGAGTAAGTACACTTAACAGAGTTCTTAAAAGACACTGAACCATAAATACAAACTGAATTTCTGTCAAAATGTACAAAGTTTACTTCTGCCCTTTCAGAGCCAACTATAATTATTCAGCTGAACATGAATTTACATCTCTTACGTAAATGCACATTCATATACGTGAAACAGCGTGGCTGCCAGGCTATACACAGTTCCTTTTAGTTTCCAACTCTTGTGTTACTTTTCAGACCAAAAACTTTAGAGTCTGGCTTATAGACTTCTTCATGAAAACCTTATGAACCTGTGTGTCCTAAACAGTGGCTTATCTGTGTTCCCGTCTTGATGAGCTGTCGAATTTGCGCTGATAGGGCGAGTCTGGGCAGGTCCGAGTTTGACTATCACTCCCTCCAGTTAATACACGACACCACGGTTCTTCATTCACAGATGGATTTATTCTTCTGTCACACTTCTCCTCAGAAACACCATAAAATCCACCGTCAAACTGTTATTACATAAAAGTACAGAATGACCAACATAAATATTACAAATAAACATTTAAACCCAAGTTAACAAATACGCGATAAACAAACACAGTTAACGTACCTCGCTGGCTGCACGTAACCGTGAGGGAATGAGTCCGCTTCAGGAACAAAACTTAACAAAAATAATTCCCAATTTCTTCTTCTTTGCAGCTTTCTTTTACTTTAAACTGCTTATTTATTCCTTCTTCTGCCTTAGTTAACTTATTAACTTAGCTTCTTGCACATGCTTTTTACTTCCCTTTACGTCACTTAAAAAGGCCTGTGTGCAACACAGAATGAACCTTAGTTCCTACCCCAAAAGGAACAATAAATAAAGAAAATAAATAACATAAATGAACACAATAAATTAAACAAACTGACATAATTTACATTTATGGCAGTTAAACCGACCTTTTCCTGGACCCTTTGTGACTTGCTTTCCAGTCCAATCCCCGGAATAGCTGTCCTCTCTGACCCGGACCAGATCGTTATTTAGTTTAACGTCTACGCTCACCTTTTGTTTATGAATATTTTGTGTAAACATTAAACATTATTCTTAAAATATACTTACGAGCAGAGGTGTGGACTCGAGTCACATGACTTGGACTCGAGTCAGACTCGAGTCATTAATTTTATGACTTTAGACTTGACTTGAAAAAATGTTCTAAGACTTGTGACTTGACTTGGACTTTTACACCAATGACTTGGGACTTGAATTGGACTTGAACCGGTTTACTTGAAAAGACTTGATATTTTACCCCAAATATAAAAATTTAACATGCATATTATATAGAGATTGAAAATGTGACGTCATTCACGGGTAGAACCGCAAAGGATTCTGGGAACTCGTGGCAAGCGGTACTAGCGCACGCAGGCTTTCAATTAAAATCAGTTACACAGCGATAAAAAGAAACACAAAAATGTCAAGAAGCTGTTGTATTATTAACTGCAATAGCCGGTCGCATGACAGCCACGGGAAGCCGACGGGTAAAGAGATCGGTTGTTATCGGATTACGTCGTTGAAGAGAAATTGTTCGAGCCATGTTTCCGAAGTAACAAAGATGCGACAGATGGCCTGGATTGCAGCCATTCAAAGATCACATATAACGTCCCAGAACACTCCAGCTCACAGGTTAGTCTGCTCCAAGCATTTACACGAAGGTCAGTCTTCTGTTGTAGTTATTACGTATTTTATCATAACATAATTGTTGATATAGGTTACAAGCAAGTCTGGCGCTGAACAGAAATGGTCGCGCTATGCTCCTTTATTTATTGTGCATAAATAGTGAATTGTCCTGACACAATATTGCGTTTCGCTTCTGTTATTATGGTACATTGACAAAAACGTATACTTTTATTCACAGGATAAAACAGGTTTTTTGTATCACTAATTGCCCAGTATGATTACAGCATACAGTATTATTGTCACTGCTACATTTCTGTGATGGGTACCAGAAATTATTTCCACTGCTAATTAATTACCGTTGAGCTCAAAGGTCCTATTAATAAACGGTTAACGAATGTGTATTTATGACGACGATTTGTGAGACTGGTAAACTTATGATACGTACGATGGTCTTTCGTTCTACATGGTGCATTTCAAGGTCCTGCACCCATCCGTCGGTAAACTGTACCTGGGCTTGTTGCAGTGACCTGAAGTTACTAAACTTCATGAGTGTATGCACTCACTCCAAGAACCGTATGATTATAAATATGCATATAAATATGCTACAACGAGATAGCTGACTTCATCTAACTAGCAAATGTTGTCCAGGCTACGTTGGTGATGCAGTTTTTTTTTCATATGTATGATATTTTTGTCATGCGATTTTAAAGCCGGTCCTACAACCGCATCCAAAAATAACATGCAGCTTATCTCAGAACTGTCGGTGAAAATTATTCTAGGTTTAATTGAGCTGCATTTTAAAGAGGTGCAATTTCACAATTTGTGTATATTTTCTAAGTTCACTATTTTGTCATGTGTTGAGAAAAACACAGATTTAAAAATTACATGGTCTAATATTTACATTTAGCATATAACTGCAACATTATTTTTTCGTTTTTTTTTTTTTTTTTAAAGACTCGAAAGGACTTGAAATTCAAAGTTTCAGACTTGTGACTTGACTCGGACTTTTACACCAGTGACTTGAGACTCGACTCTGACTTGCCTGACATTACTTGAGACTTGACTTGAGACTTGAGGATAAAGACTTGAGACTTACTTGAGACTTGCAAAACAATGACTTGGTCCCACCTCTGCTTACGAGCTGTTCGGCGTCTTGCGTTTGAGTCCTGTCACTCGTCTGAAACGGTCTCGGCCGTAACAGGAACAATGTTCAGTGTATATATTTTTGATGAATTTAAGAAGCTGAAAATTATTAAAGCTGAAAAAAAACTAGACCCTTTCATTCCATTGGCATAAACACAGCAAAAATGGTCAACAAAAAAAAAAGAGAAAGAAGTGGCCACAAATGGCCAGGATAGAGACCAGAGGATTAATGCGTAAAATGTATAAAAATATTATTAATTACAGGGTAATACATTACTGTTAATTGCAACTGTAAGCTTTTTATTTTGAAGTTACAAGTATAAACAATGCTGTTACATTTACACTGTAATTTTTTTTTACTATTGAACTATTGATTCTTAAATCAATGCAGTGAAATACATCAGCCCAATCATTGCAAACTTAGAAATCGGATGTCCTTGCAGAGCCATAACTCCATCTTGTACATCCGATTTCGACTGAAGCTGTCTGGTGAGGCTTGCTATGTCCATTTTGATTGTTAATGGTTAAAAATGTTCTTCTTTTACTGTTACTTTTTGTGGATGACAAGGTTTAATACAACTTAAAAAGACACACACACACACACACCAAAAAAAGTAACTCTGCCAGAGTGCCTATTTCTGATCACTTTTGCCGGTCCAAAGTCCGGATAAAGGAGGAGGGTTGGAATTATTGAAAACAGTAACAAGAGAAAAGAAAAAAATAATTTGTAGTTCTAAATATATTTCAAATGCTTTTAGGCTGTTTTTTTTTTTTTTTTTTAAATCACTCTGTCTCTTCCACGATGTTATTTCTCTCCTACAGCGTCTGTTACAATTACATAGGCAGGACCAATTATGCAAATTGGGCGATGACGTCACTTAGCTACTTCTAGCGACTTTTAGGACACCGATTATCCTTACTGAAGAGTTGACAACACTGCAAAAGACATTGCAGAGTGCAGAATGACTTTTGAGTTAGGTGTGGTTGGTGGCTATCTAACCAGTTATGTCTTCAAGGGAAGCCTCTGGGCCAAAATATTGCTTCTATACTTAGTTATTACAAAGACACGGACCGTATTCTGTCATTCAACCCTCTGATGTAATCACATTGAGTCTGCATGAAATAAAATGTTAACATATGACTAGGTTTCCTTTATGTGTATTAAAATGAATATTAAGTGTGAGTAAATGTTTTTTATATAACAAATAACTCAACAACTATCCGAGTACCCTTTTTTAAACATTATTTTTAGTATTTTAGCACAACGTCGATAAACAATGACTTGCTGTAATCGTTTAAAAATCTCCGTAATTGTCTTTCATGGGTTGCCGTACTGTGCCCGCGGTGTACCAGCTGTTGCTATGCAACCATTATCGCGTCGTTTCGGACTGCGACACGATGGCGGCAAGAAGTGCTGATAAAAAGGTCCAGCCCTTCATTTCGCAGGTTTGTAACATTACTTTTTCATGTTAATGTCTCTCAGACCATTAAGCTGAGCTTTTTAGTTGTGCCTCACCAAAATGTTTTACTAACTGAAGTAACTATGGCAACCGTTTCTGCTTCCGCCAACAGGAGCACTGACAAAGCAAAAAAAATACATACAAAAAAACAAAACAAAAAACACCAAAACATAACATCACAGTCTCATTCTTACTGTTGCACATCAAAGTTACAAAAAAGAGCCTTATAATATGGCATAGCCATGTTCTAGTGAACTGGATAACCTCTGATAGTGATAATATAAAATAATGCAGCACTTATAAAAAGAAATTAGAACAGCTAAGTACAGAACAAAGCAGGTAAACTAGCAAAAACAAGTACAAAAGGTGGAAAATAGTTAAATAGAAAAAAGTAGAATATAAGAGCTTAACGAGTATAAATCTAACAAATAAATGCTGGTATTGTTGTATCAGATGGAAAGTGAAATTTGTCCTTCAAAGGGTTTTGTATGGATGCTTGTTTGTGCCACTGATAAAACATTATTTCGACTCACTAACTGAAACTTCTGAGAAAATAACTCAAAGCTGAGAAAATAGCTTGAAATTTGAGTTATGTTAAAATAATAAGTCAAAGGAAAACTTTTTTTTCATAGCTGTTGATAACTCTCCTGTTATGTCATTTTTTGTTGATGCTTAGGTCAAGAAACGTCCATCCTCTACCAGTAAGGCTGAAAGGTCCAAAAGAGTTGAATTAAGGGCACAGTCAAAATCTGCTTCTGGTCAGGCAAAGAAGCACACAGATGAACTTTTAGCCAAAGAAGAAGAGTATAAGTAGGAGTTGTTCTCACACCTGCTTGCTTTATTTTTGTATATAGTAATTGCACTAACCCTTCTGATAATTTTAACATTGCATTTTAGTCTAAGTTGCTCATTTCTGTCAGAATAAGTTATATGTGGACTATTTCTTGCACTTGTTTAATCAGTAGTTCTTTAGGGCACTGACCAGTACTGGTTACCTATAATAATAAAAAAAAGTAACTCCAGATAGAGTGACCCACTTGTATCACCAACAATCCTGCAGTACTAAATTTCAACTTGTTAAAAGTTGTTTATATAAATCTGCTTATTCATTATTTTATTTCCAACAGACTCCTTAATGCAGAGCTGGAAGCCAAAACAGCAGATTTAGTTAGACAGGCTGAGCAACTTATGGTAAGTTATTAACAGGTTTGCATTCAATAATTGGAAGAAAAAAAATTTGTGAGCGCAGTAGCACTAAAAAAGTCAGATGAAAGAAGTTAAGAAGGGAGCATGCTTACTTTAAAGTCAAAACTCTGTGTTTATTTTAGAGAGAACAAAGTGAAGTTCTTTCAAAGCCTTTATCCAATGTCCTGCTCACAGACACTGAAGAAGAAGAGACGTCCAGGTAAAAGGTTTGATTTCCTTATCTCCGATCATTCGGATATATAATTTTAGCAAAACCTCCTTGAAAAGAAAGATATTTTTTTATATTCATGTACATTTGCATCTCTCTGTTTAACTTTTCACTTGCAGGATAACAAAGACTCACACATGTGCTGTGCAGCAGCCTGGTGTGAAGGTCTGTATCTCAGGCATTTTGCTCAGCAGTTTGTATTATTGTTGTGGACGTTTTCAGCTCTGTTCAGTTTTATTTTTTTTAGCAGAAGTTTAAAACAAGGTTTTTTATATTGGTATTTAAAGAAGAAAAAAGGCCCAGTACTATTAAAGAGAAACCCCATCAATCAGATGATCTCATATGAGCAGCACTTGTCTACTGTGGTAAGGAAAAACTCCCTTTTAGCAGGAATAGACCTCACGGAGGAGCAGCCAGTGGGGAGTGAAGAAAACTGCTTGGGCATCTTAGAAAACGCCCCTCAACCAAAGCTCTTAACAGCTTAGCATAGGGAGGCTTCAGGTTCACGTGAGCCAGCCCAATTAGCTTTATTCAAAAGTAAGGTTTTAAGGCCAATCTCAAAAGTAGAGAGACTGTCAGCTGGACTCAAACTGGGAGCTGGTTCCACAAGAGAGGGGCCTGATAACTAAAAGCTCTGCCTCCCATTCCACTTTTTTTTCTTTCTTTTCTATTTTTTTTATACCTTGGAAACAACAAGTAAGCAATCTGTGAGTGAAGTGTACGGCGGCCCTGAGAGGTCAAACACACAGTAACTTCATGGATGAACAAGTAAAGAACAGCAGCAGAAGTGATAAGATAACAGTAAAAAGCTAAAAGCAAACATCGATGGACAGCATTATATGAATCTTGTTGAAACCCCACGACACAAAACATAATCCTCCATTTCTTTGAAGTATGTCTCAGTGCAATCCTCCAGATGTTTTGGTTTCCAGCACTTCTGCAGCTGTTCCATTACTTTATCGTCTCTTCAGATACACTTCTTTTGTGAATTTGCTTTTTTAGCTTTTGTGGCACATTTTTCTATTTGCTGGTGTTTTCTTAAGTTGCAGTGTTTTTGACCTCTCAGGGTCACCTTAGAAGTGTCCTGTTGGGGTAACAAGGTGCTGTAAGTTCTTTAAGGTCACTTCAGTATTTTTGTGTAATTCTTTTAGGAGGCGACCAAAAGAATTGTTGCATCAAGATCACAAAATATGCTGAGTGGAAAACAAGTGAAAGATCCCCACTTTAAAACTGGGTGAGTTTTATTTGTATATAATTTCTAAATCCATTTCAAGCCTTTCTGCTCATAAATCTTTTGTGAGATTTATTCTCCAGGAGGAATCACAGTTTACAGGTTTTCACGAAATTGTGCTTGATTGTTTCAGGAGCTCAGAGGATGATTTTGAAGCTGTAGAAGATTCTGCTAATTTATTCTTGGCAAAGACAATTCACAGCATGGAGGAGAAAATGAACAATGCTGTAGTTCATGAAAATGCTGTGGATGAAATACCTAACTTTGGAGACAATGTAGGATCAGGTAATGCTTATTTCACTTAAAAAATAATAAACCACATTTTTATTCAGTGGGAACAATGACTAAATAACATGTATAGTTTTCCACGAATAGGCTTTTTTCTGTCAGATGATTTTTGCCCCTTGAGAATCCCAAATGAAGGCCAAACTGGAGCTTTGAGATTATTTAATTCATGTGATAAGTTTCATATGCTTATATAGATTTTTTCACAAGCGTATAAATCAGATTGTTGTCGCTTAAGGAGTTTCAGAAGCTCAAATACGAGTCCTGAAGGCAAAACTCCGGATTATGCAAGAGGAACTGGACCAGATCTCATGTGAATATTACAAGAAGGTAATGTAAATATTTATATATACAACTATAAACAGAAATGTTGCTGCTGATGCCTTACATTAGAGAAACAAAAGTTACTTTGGTAAAATATATAGGGTTATTTGTCCTGATCCTTAGATCGTTTAACACAGCATGGATGTATTATTGTATCTGGATTGTTTTTTTCTACTGCTCAGACTGAAGTGTCTGAACTTGTGTCTCTGCAGGACGATGAAAACACAAAGCTTAGCGCAAAGATTAAGGAGCTGGAGGAGGATCGAGCCCGGCTGCAGAAGACCGTGAGCATTCAGCAGACACAAATCGAGAAGCACCGAGCTTTAGCCGCAGAGTCCAACAAAAAATGTGATGGACTTCAACTGGAAGTGTCTGGTTTGAGCAAGGTGTGTGTCGCCAACAGCTCAGAGCAAATTACTACTGCAACAATTTCTTTAAAACAAGCAGTAAAACTGGACAGCGTAATTCATCTGAGCTGCTGTTGTGTGTCACCTGTTTTTGTGCTCTGTGTAGGAGATAGAAAATCTGAATAGATCCCACAAACAAGCAGCAGCTGTCCACAGCACGGTAGAGGTCCGCCTGAACCGAGCTCTAGAGGAGGTGGAGAGGCTGAAGACTCAATTGAACAAAATGAAACAGGAGAAAAAGGTAACAGCATTAAAACAAAGATTCCTGTATAAACATGTCTGTGTTTTCTATGTTTGTCTTTATATCAGAAATACACACTAGTCAAAGAAATTAAAGGAATACTTTTTAATCAGAGTACAGCATCAAGTCAGTTAAACTTGTGGGATATTGATATGGTCAGTTAAGTAGCAGAGGGGGTTGTTAATCAGTTTCAGCTGTTTTGGTGTTAATAAAATGAACAGCAGATGCACTAGAAAGGGAACAATGAGACAACAGCCCAAGACAGTAATAGTTTTACAGGTGGAGGCTGCTGACATTTTTTACCTCTTCATCTTATCTGAGGGCTCTGCTCTGAGTCTGCATAATAAAGGGAGGATTTGTATGAATTCAATTCAATATAAAACAACTCTCTTACCAATTTGCTTTGTGTACAGGTCTATGGAGTGACAGTGGTGATTTTCCAGTGTCTGTACTGAATAACGCTACTTTAACCTTCATCTTGTGATAGCTTCTGTAACTATCTCTAAAGTTAACAGGTCAGTTTTGACCCGTGTCTTAAATCAGCCAAAGAAAATAGCCTCAGAACAGTAACCCTTGGAGGGTCTTAAGGACATTTATTGTCCTTAGGCACAAAGGTGGATGTCTTTTTAAGGACCCTCCAAGGGTTAATCATCCAGTGTGTTTGTTGCCTATCAGTTACCTTGTTAGGCTGCCTTATGTCTGACAATATTGGTTTTAATTTTTTTGGCATGGCCTTTCAGGTCCTTTCTCTCCTCAGCATACCTTTTGTTTCTATCTAAAAAAAATTGTAAATCAAACCTCAAGAGAATTTAGAAAAAAAAAGGTTATATTACCTACTATTACTGAGAAGTGTTATTGCCTATAGTAACACTTTCATATGGAAAGGAACAAAATATTCTTTAGCGGTCACCTGTGGCCCTGGGTTGAACCTCAGTGGAAGGAGCTGCACCCATCTCTCCTATACATCCTTGATGGGAGCAAGTATATCAGATGTTGCTCTAGTATGTCTGCTGTAAAATCTAAGGACTATAAAGGTCTGAAGCAACATTGTTGCCTGAAAAATAGTTCTGCCTGTCGATGCTTGGTCTCGCTGCTTCATCTGTACACTGCAGCAAGAAGGGCACCATTATAAGCATTCAGGTATTCCTCATCACTGTCATTCCAAATGTCACCGTGGACTTTTTTTCCTTCAAGGGCTGTGATAGCCATGATGACTTTTTTTAGTGACAATGGCATGAACAAATCAAAACACGAGCAGGTTCGCACCTGTGACCTCCTCATCAGATCTGTTTTTGTCCTCTGCTTGATAATCTATATTATCCTCCTCCTCAGAAAGAGGGTCATCCATATTGCTGTGCTGTTTTATGTCCTCAAAGAAATTATCCAGAGCTTTGCTTTTTATAACTCTTCTTAATTTTGCATGCCATTTGCATGCTGCAAACTTGTGATGTGTACTCTGCAAGTCACCAACTACACTGAGTTGGTCTTATATGACTTGCGTGTCTGTACATTTCTATCTGGATGACCATTTCAATGAAGCAGTAGGTATAAAAAGGGCTGTTTGTTCAGGGTAAGAGACAAACGGGAAAAGAGAGAAGCCCCTAACGTCGCTCTGACAGTGATTGAGATCAGTGTTTATGATTTTAGTTTTGGGTCTAATTATTGTTTTATAGTCTTATATTATCTGCTTCAATATCTATAATCAAGTAAAATGGAATATATATATATAATGTGTATGCAGGATATATAATGATTTTTGTTTTTTTCGAGTGGTCATGTTGGGCCGCCTGGATCAAAAATGCCAGGACAGATTTTTTTTTTCCAGTCCAGTCCTATTAAAAAGCAGACTTCCATTGCAGGTATAAACACTACCATCAAAATAAAACATTTGTTTAAAATACAGAGGTTTAAAACCGATAACAAAAACAAAATTCCAATATGTAATCATTAAATCTTGTTATAGAGACACAACAGCCACAAAGTGTCTTATATTTATTTGTATATCAGCTATTCTAATTAAAGAGGCATAGCAGAAAAACTTTTATAGACATGAATTCATAGGTGTAGTTAAAGATACAGAGAAAAAATATGAGTTAAGGTAATGCTATTATGTCCCTCACACCAACATCTTATTTTGAAGATCTTTCACATGTACATAGAACTGAATTTTAAGCCGCACACTAAAATATCTGCTCTGACAACTTCCGATTGCACAAACAAGGTGAGGTCCTGCTGAGCCTGCACTAATTTCTGCTTTTTGCCTTCTTTTATAAATAAGGACAAAATAACTGAGGAACATCAGAGTAAAGAAAATTTGCTGGCTGAAAACAAAATGCTAAAAAAGCAGAAAGCTGAACTCATCATGGCCTTCAAGAAACAACTGAAGCTAATCGACATTCTCAAAAGGCAAAAGGTACGAGTCATCATGTTACTCTGTTAGTGGATACTGTGCTTAGTTTTTAATCTTAAGGGTTTTTTTTTTGTGTGTGTGCAGATGCATTTTGAAGCTGCTAAGCTGCTGAGCTTCACAGAAGAAGAATTCATGAAGGCTCTAGACTGGGGGAAGTAATAACCACTGAATGTCTCCACTTCTATTTTTTAAAAGCTAAAAAGCTTAACAGTGGTCACTGTTATTTTAGGATACTTCTTTGTGTTGTAGGCCTCAGTTGTCTCTCAGAACATTGTCAGAAAAAATGATAAGTAGATTTGGTTTGTCTCTTCAGTTAAACATTGGCAGACTGAGTTGCCACGTCTGTTTGGAATGATGTTAACTCAGTGCCTGTCAGCACCTCTTAATAAAAATATGTCCCTGAATCGGTCCCTTGTATCTATACTTCTGTAACTCTACACTGCCCTCTAGTGGCAGATTGGAGGAGAAGCATCTAATCGTTGGCCTCCCAGCCATCATCAGAGAACGCATCAGCCTGACGTGTTTTAAAGTGTTTTCTGAAGTCTTCGTCTAAGTGTTCCAGGTCATCCTCCCGCAGCAAGCCCTGGAAACAAAACACAAGCGGTCATACATGTGTTTGATCTGAAGCTGCGTAAAATTATTTGTGACTCGTGTACCGCCTCACACCTTAGGCAAGTATCCAAGGAGTTGTGTCGCATGACGCTTCAGAAGCCTCTGCCTCTCTTCTTCAACGATCTGTCTCCGCAATGCCTCTTTCTGCTCCTCAATCGCTCTCTCTTTAGCCTCCAGCTCCTGGAAGAGCAATCAAAATATCACAAAGCACATCATTAAAAGTATACATTAAGATAAAAAAAATGATCAAAGAGAGTAATTTGCACCATGTCGGCCTCCTGCTGTCGTCTTCTGTCCTCTATTAGTTTCTCCACCTCACGTTTGTGTTCAAGCTGCTTCATGCGTCGTTTCTGGGCGTTCATCTGCTCTATACGGTCGTCCTCTGCGAACTTGGCCATCATCATCTTCCTGAAGGCCTCCTCTTCCTCTTTCTCAGCCTGCCTCCGCATCTCTTTGAAAGCCAGCTGCTCCTGGAAGGTCTGTTGCATCATCAGCCTCTGTCTGATTTTCTTCTCCATCTCCTCCTGTTACACAAAAGAGTAAGAGCGAGTGTCACACAGAGAATCAGACAAGCATTCACACCATACAGTCAATTCAAAATCGCAACATAACACACTCTTTTTCCTGTGGAAGGAAGCTGGGCAGAGTAAAGCTCCTTACGATTTCTCTCTGCCTGTTAGCCTCTTCTTGCTCTTCCAAATAAAGCTCCTGACGAACGCGCTCCATCTCTTCACGCTGCTGCTGCTCCTCCTCAATCTTCACGCAGAGCTGCAGAGGACAGAGACGTTAGTTACAGATGCACTCCGGCGTCGTCACCAAAGAGTTAAGAAGCCGAGAGTCTTCACCAATTTATGAAGATGCTCCTTCGCCTCTTCTCTCTCTTTGAGCTTGGCTATCCTGTCCTTCTCCATGTGCTGCTGCTGCATGGCAAACTCCATGATGCGCCGGTTCTCGGCCTCCATCCTTTCTCGCTCCATGCGCCTCCACTCGGCCTGCTGTCTCTTGAACTCTTCGATATGCTGCTGAGTGGCTCGGACTTTCTCCAGTTTCAGCTGCCGCTCTCTTTCAGGAAAACATTTCAAAAAGTCACTCATCCTGTGCTACCTCTGCATCCCGTTTAGAAGGAAGCTGTTGTCTGAGACACTTGCTATTGTTTTTTGCAGGTATTTTTTTAACTAACCATGAAGAGATTATGAATTAGTAGCGACTCACGTCTGATCCTCCTCGTAAATCTTCCTGACGATCTCGTCCACCATGAGCTTCTCTTTGAGGAATTCCTCATACGCTTCCTGTCTCCTGCGCTCCCTCTCCATGAGCTGCTGCTCCAGCTCTTTCTGATACTGCACCATCTCCTCCTGGCGCTTCTGCTGCAGCTTCTGCTGCTCAACGGCTACCCGCTCCCGGTCGCTCCTCATCTTGCGAGCGTAGTCTGCCTCTTCCCGCTAAAAGACACATCATATTTATACAACCTACAGACTTCAGAGCAGCCTTTGTATTCTTTGTACTTACCCAAAAGTAGTAGTTTTGGGTGGGGAGAGTTTTGGGTGTTTTCTGTTAAAATTTCCACACTTCAAGAGTATTTGTTATATTCAAAGAAAGTCTGCCCTCAGGACTCACCATTGTCTCAAACCTCATGGCCTCCTGCTCAGCAATCTGTGCGGCTCTGTCCTTGTTCAGGTACGCAGACTTCAGCTTCAACTCCAGCTCTCGAAGCTCCGTGCTGAAAAATACACAGAGAAAATATTTAACAGGCAGAAAGTGACAAATGTCAAATGTGTTTGTTTACTGACCCAGAGCCTCCAGTAAGTCAGGGTAACGAGGTCAGTGTGTGTGTGTGTACCTGTTCTCTTTGATATACTGCCTCATTTTCTCCTCTTTCTGCTTATCGTGGTTGATGCGGGCCAGCTCCCTGGCCATTCTCTCTTCCTGTTCAAGCTGCTTTTCCCGGTTAACTCGATCCTCCTCTACCTGCGAATCACATTTATTTATCACATTTAAAGCTCAGATAAGAGAAAAGTGTCAGAGGGATATTTTTTCAAAGTTTGGATCTAAAATCTGTAGTCAGTTATTGATTATGAAACAAAATAACTCCTGGCCACAAACATGTGCTGCTGTCTCTCTGTGATCTTTTGTTCTTTTTTTGTTCTTAGGGGGTAAATATCATATAATTTTAACTCAAGGATAAGACAAAGTGCCGCCTGATGCTCTAGGGGCTTGAGTCTGTGCCCAATAGGCACTGTTCCTGTCAGCACTGTCAGTATTGGCTTTTTAAGGATTAACTATACTAAAAACAAACTCAAAGAACAAGTTCTTCTAGTAATCAAGCAGAAATCTGGGAACAACCTTTGAATTTTCCAGTATGGCGAAGTATCAAGTCACAAGGCATTAAAATTAACATTTTTAGTTGAATTAACATTTTGGATCCATGGACAGTAAACTCCTCACATCTTAATCCGATCAAGACTTGGTCAATACTTTAAAAAGCATGTCTTATTTTGGACTGTAAAGAGTTTAGCTGCAAAGATACTGGTCTGATGTAAAATCAGAAATGGAAAATATATTAGATCTGAAATTGGAGACAAATTCCAATAGGTGAGGCTGAGATGGTCTGGACAGGTGCAGCGGAGGGACATTGGATATACTGGACAAAGGATGTTGAAGATGGAGCTGCTAAGAAGGAGGAAAAGAGGAAGATCTTAGGGGGAATTCATGGCTATAATTAAGGACGGAGGGTTGGTGCTATGGTGAGATAGGAGTTGATCCACTGTGGTGATGGGAACAGTGAAAGAAGAAGATTATATATGTAAATGGAGATGGTCTCAAAATCTCTTATTCTATGCCTTTATACTAGATGTATTCCATTACTTTATTTATGCTGCAAGGAAAAACAACTACTGCTTTATTTAGTTTCATTTGGATACTTTACATGCATTTTAATTAATTCCAGAAGAATTTTATTTAGTTTTTCATTTGAAGTATTTGCTATTATGCTGAAAGGATTTTTCTGATTAAAAATTTCACCAGATTTCAGAATGGATCCATCTCTCACCTGTAAAAGTGAAAACCAATATATTCAGAAAAATAAAACCGAATAGAGCGTGCTTAAATGTCAATTGTCACCCCCGAAACAGACACACAAACCTTGAGCAGTGCGCTCTCTATCTGCTTCTCCTTGAGCTCCTGCTGCACCTGTCGCAGGTACCTCCTCCTCTCGAAGCCCTCCTCCTCCCTCAGGCTGACCTGGACCTGCCGCTCTCTGTCCACCCGCTGGGCCTCCTGCTGCCGGTGCTGCTCCTGGACCCGCCGCTGAGCCATTAACCTCTGCTGGTGGCTGTACATCCTGTTACCACTCTGTGTCCACAACAATAACACGGGAGGAGAAAACACGTGACCAGAAACCTGCGTTATGTTAACTTTGAGGTCGTGAACTAGCAGCCAAGCTAACGTTAAATTCGCTTCTAGGATTTACCATGTTTGAGGTTCTTCTCCTGGATTCCCGCTTTCTCAACTCAAGCCTTTAACTTTCTTTAACGCAGAAAACTTCGAATGTACTGAAGCGAATGTTAATCCTCGGTGTTTCTGAGCGGGTCAGTAGCTGCCGCAGGTTACCTCGGTCAGTTGTTTAGCGTTTTGTTGTCCTGGGAACGCTTGGTCTTCCTAAACTGGGCCAATGAGTGAGCGTTGGCAGTGACGTCAGGCCCGGGAAACTCAAACCGGTTTCAGGATGGAGGATTGTTTCTAGGATACACGCCATGAATAACTGACGCACTTCTGAAGGCAGGTGAATGTTTATCACAGTGTTAACAATGTGTCTAATAAATTGTCAGAAGAAAATAACAATAGATTCCACGTTAATATTTGATATAGGAATACTTTTGCTATCAGTTTAGAGTTTTAGTTTTCAGTTGTTTTCAGCTGAGGTTAGCTTTAGGAGATGCATTGCTTTTTCCATTTTAGCTTCTAATATTTTTATTTAGTTTCATTAATTTTTGATTAGGTCTCGGAACTCTGTGAACGGTAGTACCAACAACAACTAGTAGCGAGGTCTCATTACCACAGGGGGCTGCTGCTGCAAGCACTAGCTGTAGAGAAGTGAGGAAGAGATGAGAACCATAAATGCCAGGGCCAATTTTTTGTCTCAGTCCAGCCCTGCTCATAGTAACAAGTCTGACCAAAGTGACTACAAATGTTTTTTCCAAGTATGGCTTTTTAGTTTTCCTCCTAAAGAAATCTCACCACTAGCTTCAAGATCAAAATATTTCCTTGATTAAAAGAGGTGTATGTGGCCAACAAACAAATCACACTCAAACTGGCTTGTATTAAAGATTTATTTACATAACAAAGAAGAGGAACACTTGGATCTAAGCCAAGAATGTTGATCAGAGGAAAATGTGTTCTAAGGGGAACCATAGTTTTATAAGAATGTATTAAAAACAGGTTGGATGGGGGTACATTTATAGCGCCTTAATAGACATAGATGCATTTACAAACTTGCTGTACTGTACAAGTGAAAGATCTTTTTTTTTGTTTTTTTGTTTTTTAAACAAACCTTCTGACATTTCAAGCCAAGTAAAACAAACACACAGTATTGTAAAAAATATTTCCAGATCCCCCCCCCCCCCCCCAGTAATTGTAAATCAAAACCCATCTAGTACCTAATCCAAAAGGTATTTATTTTATAAGCTGGATCTGTCAACTCTGTTAACACAGTGAAATCTACCTAATCTTTCACTCAATGCTAAAATATTCAGGTTATGTTCACCTTTAAAACGCAAACCTTTCAGAGCTGAGATCACTTTCCATGTGGGGTGGGGAGGGAACCCCCCCCCCAAAAAAAACATTCCACGTATTTTCCTAATGGTTTAAATCAGATGTCTTAGTGTTGATAAACTTACTTAAAACCAGCAGGTGATCAAGGTAAATATGTGCTACATCACTTTAACATTTTTACACTTGCTGCACAGCAACCTGACTCTATATAAAGGGAGCAGCTTTGAGGTTCATTACAAATAAAAAATGAAAGGAAATAAAAAGCACATACACAATAGTAGCAACCACACATTAAAAACCCAAAACACTTTGACTGCCTCTCACTTCCTTGATCCTCTTCCTCCTATCCTAATTAATACAAAACACCAGGAAAACCTATGGATGGGCCCAAGCTGCTTAAACATTCAGTAATTACAATATTTTTGCAGGCAAATTTTTAGGAGGACTACATGCAGAATTTAGGTATAAGTAATTTGAGCATTCTGTGCCGGGAAGTGGGATTTCTTTTTAAGGAAATCTGGTGGTCTTGACAAATTTATGTCAACATTTTTTGACAATCACTGCCCTCTTTAGGCCGGCAGGGCGCCAGACACTTTGTGTGTTGGGAGGATCTTACAAAAGAATCAAAAATATTTAGTGGGAATACTCCTGATCAACTTTGCAGGGTAAATAAAACTTTACTGGATCTACTTTTTTTTTTTTTTTTTTTTTTTATTCACAAATATAAAGACGTTTTACATCTAGTACACTGGTGAGGTGTTTTCTGAATAACGGGAAGTCATTGTTTAGTTAGTCTGTACAGGTTTAATCTGACTGAGGCTGCTGGTCCACAGTCGCACTCTCTGCCGCAGACACAGAGTCGGGACGCTGATCTTCCTCATCTCTGCTCTCTGAGATCTCGTCACAGAGGTCAGGTGTGCTGGAAGACGGTAAAGCGGGCAGCACCGACGTCTTTGAGTCATCTTCAGAGGAAGCCTGGATAACACTTGTTCCTGTGGAAATCTCCTTCTGATCTCCTGCTGGTAACGGCGACTCTAATTCTGGTTTGTCAACAGTGCCGATGGCTGCACCTCCGGATGAGACACATTCAGCTTGTTTTGGGTCCGTTTCCTTTGGTTTTTGAGCAGGTGAGGCTGTCAAGACGTACACTTGGACTTTGGCTGGCTGCCCCACGATGAGCTGCCTGTGTGAAGGGAAGAAGACGGCATTATAACGACGTACTTCAGATTGACGTTCAGCTAACATGCATTTTCTACCAACAATTTAAAAAAATATGAACCTACTCATGAACAGTTATATATTAGGGGTGCAACGATACACAAAATTCACGGTTCGGTTCGATACAAAAAAAAAAAAAAGTTCATGCCTTTTTAATTTGTCATTTATTAAAATTATAAATATATATTTTAACTCAAAAGTACAGTTTTTAAATTTAATGTTGCTGAAACAACAAAATAATAAAAATCTATCTGATCAAGAAATCACTCATCTTTGGCAAAGAGAGTTTATTACAGAGAAATGGCTCTTTCCAAAATAAAAGCTATACTATCCGCTTCTTCTGGGGTTTATTCTCAGCAGCGTATTAAACATATCAGGTCCCCATAAGGAGAATCATGTGCTAACGGCTGTCTAAATGACTCGGGTAAAGTTTGTAGCATGCGTGCTTGTTGTTTTTGTCTGCTTCCACTTGTCTTTGCACTAAGATGATGTTGGCGTAAATGTGCAGTCATATTCGTTGTGTTCCCACTAGTGCTGTCAGCGTTAATGTCGTTAAAATGACATTAACGCCATAACGCGGCAAATCTCCCTTAACAAGTTACCGCAGATCGCCCCATGCGCAAGGCTGGACAGCGTCAACAAGCTAACTGCGCTAACGCACTAGTTCCCACCAATTGAGCATTGCGTGCATAGCTGGACTGGCCATCGGGCTGGCGATTTTTTGTTTTTATGGGCCGATCGATTTTTTTTTTTTTTGGAAGGGTATAAATAATGAAAGGTGTTGGATCGGCCAATTGGTCATGATCGACTCTGGGCTGGACCAATTACAGCCGAGGAGGTCGGATGCACCCTCCCCCTTGTTTAGCAATCTTATAGACGAACTAAAGAAAATGGAGAACAAAAAAAGGAAAGGAGGTGCAGAAAAAAATTAGGGCCAAAAAGAAACAAGCCCTTCAGGCAGACGCTGCCAAATGTGTAAAAATAACTGAATTGTTTGGCGGTAGCTATGGCATAGCTTCCACAGATTTAGCAACATCAGCAAGTGGTGGAGGCCAGCAGGTGGATAAGGGAAAGGGGAGGCAAGAGGAGGAGAGACCCGAGGCGGCCGCCGGTCATAGTGGCAGAGGAACTGAACTTCAGGTAAGAAGTCAGGTATTTTTTTGTCCCAGTCCAGCCCTGATTGCGTGGCACATCCGACACACTGTTTTACTTTTGTCCATGACTTTTGTCCATCAGGGTCATGCTTCACATGAAAACCAAGATAGTTCCAAACGCCAGATCTGAATGAGGGTGGGGGAGGTTCAATTTGCCATGTTGCAACGAACTTAGCTTCTGTCTTGCTAGCTTGCTCAGTAGTCGAACGCAGATCCACTGAGCGCTCAACACAGACAGCATCGTCAGAAGAAAAGTTGATAAAATAAATAAAAGATTTTGTATTGTTCGATACATACAGTGGGGCAAAAAAGTATTTAGTCAGCCACCGATTGTGCAAGTTCCCCCACCTAAAATGATGACAGAGGTCAGTAATTTGCACCAGAGGTACACTTCAACTGTGAGAGACAGAATGTGAAAAAAAAAATCCATGAATCCACATGGTAGGATTTGTAAAGAATTTATTCGTAAATCAGGGTGGAAAATAAGTATTTGGTCAATAACAAAAATACAACTCAATACTTTGTAACATAACCTTTGTTGGCAATAACAGAGGTCAAACGTTTACTATAGGTCTTTACCAGGTTTGCACACACAGTAGCTGGTATTTTGGCCCATTCCTCCATGCAGATCTTCTCGAGAGCAGTGATGTTTTGGGGCTGTCGCCGAGCAACACGGACTTTCAACTCCCGCCACAGATTTTCTATGGGGTTGAGGTCTGGAGACTGGCTAGGCCACTCCAGGACTTTCAAATGCTTCTTACGGAGCCACTCCTTTGTTGCCCGGGCGGTGTGTTTTGGATCATTGTCATATTGGAAGACCCAGCCTCGTTTCATCTTCAAAGTTCTCACTGATGGAAGGAGGTTTTGGCTCAAAATCTCACGATACATGGCCTCATTCATTCTGTCCTTAACACGGATCAGTCGTCCTGTCCCCTTGGCAGAAAAACAGCCCCATAGCATGATGTTTCCACCCCCATGCTTCACAGTAGGTATGGTGTTCTTGGGATGAAACTCAGTATTCTTCTTCCTCCAAAGACGACGAGTTGAGTTTATACCAAAAAGTTCTACTTTGGTTTCATCTGACCACATGACATTCTCCCAATCCTCTGCTGTATCATCCATGTGCTCTCTGGCAAACTTCAGACGGGCCTGGACATGCACTGGCTTCAGCAGCGGAACACGTCTGGCACTGCGGGATTTGATTCCCTGCCGTTGTAGTGTGTTACTGATGGTGACCTTTGTTACTTTGGTCCCAGCTCTCTGCAGGTCATTCACCAGGTCCCCCCGTGTGGTTCTGGGATCTTTGCTCACCGTTCTCATGATCATTTTGACCCCACGGGATGAGATCTTGCGTGGAGCCCCAGATCGAGGGAGATTATCAGTGGTGTTGTATGTCTTCCATTTTCTGATGATTGCTCCCACAGTTGATTTTTTCACACCAAGCTGCTTGCCTATTGTAGATTCACTCTTCCCAGTCTGGTGCAGGTCTACAATACTTTTCCTGGTGTCCTTCGAAAGCTCTTTGGTCTTGGTCATGGCGGAGTTTGGAGTCTGACTGTTTGAGGCTGTGGACAGGTGTCTTTTATACAGATGATGAGTTCAAACAGGTGCCATTCATACAGGTAACGAGTGGGGGACAGAAAAGCTTCTTACAGAAGACGTTACAGGTCTGTGAGAGCCAGAGATTTTTCTTGTTTGAGGTGACCAAATACTTATTTTCCACCCTAATTTACGAATAAATTCTTTACAAATCCTACCATGTGGATTCATGGATTTGTTTTTCACATTCTGTCTCTCACAGTTGAAGTGTACCTCTGGTGCAAATTACTGACCTCTGTCATCATTTTAAGTGGGGGAACTTGCACAATCGGTGGCTGACTAAATACTTTTTTGCCCCACTGTATGTGTACCGAACCGAAAGCACTGTATTGAACGGTTCAATGTCGATACGAGTATTGTTGCACCCCTATTATCTATAGATATGACACACTTATTAATAATAAATTTGCCTCTTAATGTTTTACTAAGTCATCTTAAAGGGGCACTCCTACGTCCACATGTTTATTAGTCACAAATCACAAGACGGAGCATGTTGGTTCGGTTTTAGGCCTTAATTTGCTACACTGTCCTCATCAGTGACCTGGCCTACTGTAAGACCTCAGTAACGCCTGTCGGTCCCATGAAACAGCCGCTCTGGACTGAGCTGTAAATAAAGCTGCAATGTTTGCAGCTTTGTGCATTAGTGGAAGAAGTGTAAATTGCAGGATTTTATTTTATTTTTTTAAATTGCTGCATCCACCAAGTTTTTTCAGGTTTGGGGAAAAAAAGACTAATGCTGTGAAAAGAGTCAGAGTCATGTATACAGTCCTCACAAACAGTAGTTTTTGGTTTTAATGAGTATCATGTGTCAAGTTTTGATTATTTGAAAATTACTTACACACACTTCCAAATAAGTAATTTATACATTTTAAACTTCACATATTTTATCTATCTCACAAAAATCAAAAAAATCCAATGCATTTGTATCGTATATCTTTCTGCTAATTCCATCCTCAAAGATGCACCTGCAAACATTCACTATAGAGAGCGTGGATTGTGTGTGTAGACTCCATTTCACACACAATGTAACTTCAGAAGCAAAAGACAGTAAATACAAAATGTATCAAATTAAGGTCCAGTGTAAATATTAAAATGTTAACTATAAAATTTAGCAGTCAAAAGACCTATTTTGAGGAAGTACTTGATGACAGGAAGAAACGTCTGAATGAACCAAACTCAACCATCTGATGCAACTAGTTGAGAGGGATATTACATAAGCTGCAATGTAACCAGTTATAACACTGTAAGGTTACTGAAGGTTATTGTCTCAAATAAAATGACCACATGCAGGCCAAATACTGCAGACACAATAAAAAATGCTGATGGTGGCCAGTGGTATCCCTCTGCCTCCTAGCAGATTATCGCATCGTATTTGCAAGAGTTTCAGAAAATTTGACCTCTGACCCTAACTATGAGTTTAAAGAGATTCAAAGTTGTCTGAGAGTTTTAGTAACTACACCTGTGGTATCAATTTGAAGATCCTACATCACTTTGTTCTGAAGTTATCACATTCACAAATCTGGATGAATTGATGTCGTTTATGACGGTAAAAAGTTCTAACAAACCTCTTTTTCCCCTAACCTCTTTGATAACATCTACACAGACAGATATTCAGCCCTGAATTATTCTCCACAGCAAGTCAGTTACTATTGTCCACGATTCATGTAATTGTGAGGTTATTTCAGTTTTGTATAAAGTATAACAGGACTGAATAACAGAATATAAGAGATTCTACCTTTGCAGACGCTGGAGTTAATCGAGGTGTATGATATACAGATATCTCAATCTCTGTTATGTCTCTATTTTGACTATATTTTAATCTGTTAAAGTCTGTTGCAAGTTGTTCAACTTCATGAAAGCAAACTATAAATTGAAAAGAGTGCCCCTTTAAGTATTTAGTGCATTTTCTTTAGGTCTTCAGTGTGTTTCAGAGATTCACTACAAATCACAACATGTAAATGTTGGGAGCGGTTTCTACTCACACACGATCTTTGGCTTTCATATCTGCTGGGTTAAAAACAAGAAACAACTTTTTCAAGCAACGTGTGAAACTAAACACTGGCCATGACTCCAGCGGTAGTGAAAGACAAACACAAACCTTTCTCAGCTATGACTTTGCATACGTGATTCGGCCGATCGTTTAAATGTTTGGTCATCAGGTCGCCACGTGATGCATCGACGAGAAGGTCACAGTTGAGACAAACCAACGTGAACCTGAAAACAGAAGAAGAAATTTTATTACTATTTTAACTCAGATTTACTGCCAAGTGAAAGTATAACTTGAGAAGTACTCTTACTTTGAGGCCAATGAATTTTTCTTGTGATCCATTTTCAAAAATCTGTTCTTGGTGATGGTGCTGTGAAATCTGATTTTTTTTTTTTTTTTTAAAAAGAAAGAAAGTTTTGTCATAAAAAAAGTCAGCAGATGCTAAAAGTCACTCAAATATCAATGGAAATCAGGGTCTTGCTGACCTTATCATATGATTCCCGATAGAAACTTTGCAACTTGTGCGATATTTGCATGCGCCGCAACTGGAAACCATTGGGAAATGAGAGAAAAAGTCGTCCACGTGTGCGTTGCATTCGATGCATGTGTAAATCCCTCCGCTAGCACTGAAAGCACAAAATGTAACACTTTAAGATACTGTTAATGATGATTTGAATTTCTCATTAGTATGATGCATTGTCTGCTGAGAGGTCTGTAGCTTTCTAATTGTACAGTCCGACTTGTTGTACCACTACATCATCTTATGTCTGATCTGCTTAAAAGCCCAAATAATGTGACTGAAGCCAGCAAATCGCTGTTGATTACTGAGCCTAATTAGCCAAATATCACACACACACATTAATTTTTTTTAAAGACAGAAATCCTGCTATACTCCATGTTATTTTTACTCAGCCTAATGAAGAGTGTCCAGAAAATTAATTGGAAATACAGTCATTTATTTTGTGTACTGCGGGGCTTTAATAACCTCCATTAATTTGCTCCCACCCTGCCTTGGATACCCAAGAGGTGGGGCTCCATGTTAGTGGTTGTGGTGCAATTTTAACCACATGCAAAAGACCCATTGTGTCATTAAGATAAATGATCTGCACTTTAGTGAAGACTGCAGTGTAAACATTTAATTTATTTAAAGACTACAGTCATTTTAAAGGGTCTTGATATTTAACTTCTTAATAAATTTGCATCAGCTCAAATTGTATTAAGGGCTCAACGTTTGCGACTTCACAATAGTTTAAAAGAGTCCAAATGTATTTATTTACACCACCTACAGTGGAACGCAGGAACAAGTAATCCAACAAGAGACAACTACAACTAGAGCAATTGATGCATTGATGCAATGATGCCATGAAAATGTCAAAAACTGATTGGTTGGAAAAAGCTGTCTTTAACAAGAAAACGAATAGCAGTCCACAAGCAGAGGAGGAACAACAGCCAACATTAGCAGATGGTTTTTTTTTTTTTTTTTTTTACACATCTGACACCGCCCCCTGGTGACAACACACAGCTACAACAGGTAGACATGGGTCACATTAAATCCTGAAATAAGAAAGTCTGTGATGGCTTTGTCTGTGAAAAGTTTTATAATAAGGACTGCTGAGATATTGATCAGGCTGTTGGCTGTGCGAAGCAGCGTAGCTGAAGCTGAAATGAGCCAAGAGTCCAGAGTGTGAACTAATCCAAGCAAATAAAGAGCGAAATCCAGAGGACCTGAATAGCTCGAGTTTCAGATATGAAGAAATGGCTGAACCTTCGTGGCAGTTCTAAAGTTATCATACCAAGTGAAGTTTTGAAAAAGAACACTCTGAAATCTAAATTGATCTTCACTGATGTTTACATGCTGCACATCTTTAGAGTCTGCTCCTGAGTGCTGTGTGAAAAAGTTGCCAACCTGAGATTCCTGAGTGCCAGGTTGTGCTTGGACTGAGGGTTTTGCTTCTTGCTCTGAGGCATCTTTGCCTTTCCTGTTTCTGAGGTGGTTGGTTTAGACTTAGATACAGTAACATGAGGTTTTATTGGATGATTCACACTCAGACTTTCTGTACTGACGACAAAACCAGGTTGCTTAGGGGACACCGGCAGTGCAGGTGACTTTCCTGTGAGGGAAGCTCTAATGGTCACCTGCAGTGAGAACACAACACTGGATCAAATTTATATTTCTTTAACATTTAACATTTAACATAATAGCACAGATCTTATTATGACTGCCTCAGACCTTTGTACCAGGAGGAAGGCCCTCCAGGGCTTTAGGCTTCCTAAAAGTCTTGTGGACATGAGTCCTGTGCTCCACTTTCTCCTTGTAGGTGAGAAAATTCAGTCTACATTTTCCACAGCGATGGATCTTTTTTTTCTGAAATGGGGGGGGGGGGGGGGGGGCAGAAACACAAAAAAATGTGATTAATAAGTGGTTCTATGGGAGGCTAATAGCTGATATGTTTCATTTGGATTCGCTGAAAGAGTCTAACAAGTACGAAACAGACTAATTTCACTTCTATTAATAGAGTGGCAATTAATTTTTTTGGGTTCTAATTCAACCAAATTTATTGCTTTGTAGGGCAAGAGAAGCAGGTTTTATTGTGGAAGCTTTTATGTATTACACTTGTGTGCTCGGCAGACACCTAAATCAATTCAAACTTGGAGGTAATGGCAGGAACCAAAAACAACTCCAAGCCTGTAAATGTTTAAAATTTCCTGGAGAAAATCTGAATTCACTAAACTGTATTTTGCACTGCGGCAGTTAAAACTGACATCTGTTTCTGAAAGGCGCTCAAACCGAGGGTGAACTTAGCTTCATACCTGATGTTTCATGTAGTGCTGCATGTATATATGACTAGTTCTAAGAACTTTGAGACAGAAGGGACACAGCAGGTCTTTTGTGTTTTCGTGGACGCTCCTGAAATGTGTCTCCAAATCAGAGAAGAAGGAAGACCTGTAATTGCAAACCTGTGGAAGCAGTAAAACCACAAATTCAGTACTGGCCACCGATTCTCTGCACACATTAAAAGAAACTGTAACCCTAAGACGAATGCAGACCTGGCACACATAAGGCATTTCCCCAGGTTTGTGGTTTCCCTTCATGTGCTCCAGAAGCACCTGCTCTGATTCAAACGCCAGCTCACATATCTTGCAATTGGCTAAAAGGGAAAAAAATAGAATAAAATCAGATATGGAAAATAAATTTCTAACCAAAAAGCCAGAATGAGCTTCATGAATCATCGTGTTATACTTGAGGATTCAATTGGGCTGTGAGCACTCTCAATGTGGCACTGCAGCTGGAACGGGGTCATGTACTGTCGGTAGCAGTGGTGGCAGGTTGTGTGGCTTTCCCAGCTCTCGCTGTTCTGCTTTTCCAGCTCCAAGTGGTGTTTCATATGGTTCATGAACCTGCAGCGAAGAATGGAAACACACAGAGCACGGAAATGTCAACCAACTCGTTAGCATGTGGCAGCCTTTGAACAATTAGCCAGCTTTTAACTGTTATCAAGAACAGACTGCTGACGTTTATTTGAACTGACGATTCAGGCCTCAGTAAAGACCTAGAGACCACTCAGAACAGGTTGCTAAGAAAAATCGGTGTTCCCAACTGGTTCGCAAATAGTTGGTCACAAAGATGTATTCTTAGTGATTGCTTTGGTTGCTAGCATCGCTTGCCCATAAAAGATGCTAGCTTGTCTGCAAACACTAATTATTTGCAGAGTGGAACTGAACCTGTGAAAAGCATGAAGCAGGCTAGAAAGAGCAATCGCCTTCATCGAAAAAGTTTTGAAACCTTTTGGTTTTAGCGTCGAGGCACAACTGTGCTCATAAGGCAAACGGCCGTTTCTGGTTTTCATCGTGTTTTCATCTTTGTTACAGATCAGTGAGTAGTTGCTGAGTGTTTGCAGACATGACTTTTGCGACTTTTGTTAATCTGCTCATTACCAAAGAAATCACAATGAGGCTTTCAGTGTAGCATCATATCATTACAACTGATATCCCCTAGCAACAGCCAGCAACCACTCATCATCCAGTTGTTACCAAGTTACTGGAGGTTGCCAACTGGTCTCTAGCCCTGTGTGATTGAAACCTTAGAAAGTATGAAATGGATGCATTTACCCGTATTTATTCATTCTAGCCCAGACCACCTGCTGCTGGAATGCAAAATTAATCTTAATAATTGCTTTTCATACTTTAAATTATATGAAAACATTAGTCAAACTTTTTCCCCCCATTCATGTCTTATTATATTTGTTGCACCTGTAATATTGAATCCTGAATCCTAAGAAACAAAAGGTGGAGTGAGTAAACTAAGAGTAACATTTTTTTTTAATTAATTTAAAAAAAGTTCATTTCAGGTTATAAACGAAAGGAAGAGTTTCTATAATTGTTCACAAATATACTTTATATGATGAACAGGTGTTCTGACTTTACAGTTCAGTTTTTGCTCATTATTAACCCTGTTTTAAATGTATTTAAATTGGTTAAATTTAACCCATAACAAAAATATATTTTCAAGATATTAGTGTTGGTACTACTGATTGAAAATTTTGGCAGGCCACTTATATATTTGTTGAATAGTTAAAGATCAGCTTAAACCTGTTGAGATCAGCTACAGTGCATGCTAACTGAACTTACTCCACATCTGTATACTGCTGGTTGTCTAAGCCCTACATTTTCAAAGCTGCTACATTAAAGAATTAATTTATAAGCCAGAAACTATTAGGTGAGCTATTACTTTACATTTAAGTGTATTTTCCACACAGCCCTTCCATTCATTCATCATAACAATGTTTGCGTTTGGTCAGTACAAACAGCTCAAGGTTGAATAAATAAATACACAAGTGCGGACTTGAACAAATTTGATCACGATTTATCTTTAAAGAGAAAATAGGTGCACTAAAACAGCATCAACTTTAGCTTTGTGGGGGAAAAATTAAATATTCATGGCCTGTGTACATGCACCGGATCCAGGTCCCAAAGGTTTTTAAGATGAATGAAGCGCTCTGCTCGCGCTTCACTTTCTAAGCATGTATAATGGCTGCTATAATATCAGCAATTACACAAAGATTTTTGTTTTGCTTAATGATACAGTGCCCCACGGCTGCACTGAGCACCTCCTCAGCTACCTGCCACTGCTGCCCTGACGAGGCATGGCCCATTTTTCAGCCTGCACATTCTGCTACCTCAGCTCCCCTAATAGAAATTTTTATGTGGCTGATCTCTGACCTCCGCTGTGAGAGTGTGGTTGCAGTACAAATGTGTTCTCCCATTAAAAGCAGCTTACAGAAGCTTTTTTTGCCCCACTGTTCTGAAGCAAAGTTATTTAATCAAAGGAGCACTTCTTACGCCACCTAAACTAGCAGTCATTTTTCATCTCTACGCCCATGAGGGAAAATGGTCAGATACTGTCATCCATCTGAGACAAAAGCTGCAGTTAGGGCAGAGGCAGATAACCTCCCTCCCCATCCTCTCTTTTGTTTTATTGGCACTGGACACAAAGTCCTTGAAAACTCAGTTTGGTTTTTGAACATTATGTGTGTAGACAAAACAAGCCAAACACTACAGCACTGTCTATAAACACCATAAATATTCACTAATACTTTATTCAAATCCATGTTAGAGTTGGAAAAGGCAGATGGTTTTGCCTTTACTCCCCTTCATGAAGGGAATGTTGATTTCAAAATATAATTCCCACAAATTAACAATACCATTGGAGTTTAGATCAGTATCCGTATGCCTTCCTATTACTGAGCAAAACAGAATACTAAAGTTGAATAATTACTACTAGACCAACCTGCCTATTTATTACTGTAATACAATCAGATGTTCCCCAGCAGAAAGCGATTAGCCTGGTTATGAGGTGAGCAGCCACCTGTAAGCCGAGCTGCTCAGACTTCCTTAAAGCAGGAAGCCCAATTACTACTATAAAACAATAACACGACGACCCAATCTAATGGATATTTGGAGCAAATATATGCTGGTTAATTTCTATTTAGTGACAAGGAAACACACATAAAAACAAACCAATATTTGTAAATGTATAGTACATTATATCCTCCTGAGACCCAGCCTATTCATTTTTTCCTCTATTTTGGACATTTGTTTTCTTTCTATATCTTATGACTTGTTTGAGCTACCCTTACTAGGTGCCGATGTGCTCACAGAGGACATGCTGGCCCTTCCAATGATATCTCATATGTTTGGGTGGCTTCTTTAAGCTCCAAAGAGGCAGGAAATCATAAAATCAATTTCCTCAGTTCTCAGGAGGATATTATGCATATTAATATAGTGGCATATGTACCAATCAAGGAGTAAGGTCTGATTTAGACTTTTGGGGAATCTTTGTAGAGCTTTTCATGTAACTTGCGCAAGTGGCCGAAGTCATTGCTGACATTTATGGATGTGCACCATTCATTATGCTTTAATTACTGTGTATTTGCGTCCTGTTGTTTTACATGTGGTGCCAGCCAATAGGAACCAATAAAATAATGTAAATAATTCAAACTTACAAAGGCAAAATGCTGAAATCAGCAAGAAGTCTGCACTCTTTGTGGGAAAAATGACAATTCATAAAGAAAAATTATGGCTATCTACTTAAGAATGAAAGCAAATTTTCCTACCTGATATTATTCTTGAGAACTTTTAAGCAGCTCTGGCACTTAAAGGTGGTGTTGGTCTTCTGTGCCTCCTTCTTTTGCACGTCTCCCTCAAAGTTACCGTAATAGAAATCTGCGACCAGCATGATGCGCTTGTTTGAGTTCGTGTTCAGGGCCGCTGGAGCTGTGCTTCCTCCGTTGGCACGGCAGTTCTGACATAAACGGATTAAACATATTAATGTTTCATGGAAACCAACACACGAATGATTGTTTGCTAAAACTGACGGGCTTTTAAAAACATTATTTTATATAATTATTTCATATAATCCCATTTGACAATAACATATTCTTACCAGAGTTTTACTCACCATCATGTGATATTTTAGAGCTTCCTCTGTGAGAATTTCTTCTTGACAATTGGGACACTTTCTCTTTACCATGCCATTTTCCACTCTGATGACTACTTTTTGTGGTGCTACAGAAAAGGAACTGAAGGTTAAACTTAATAAAATACAGCAGGAACTTGGATTAGAATCTTTTTGAGTTTAAAAAAAAAATTGTCAATAAAACTTACACAAGTCAGGCTTTGATTTTTTTGCTACGTTGTCCATTTCCTGTGGTGCCAGTCCTCGTTTCAGTAAGCTCTGATCTGTACCGAAATGTAAAACAATTGACAATTGAGATAATTGAGCTGCCTGAGGCTAAAAACACAGTTGTTTTTTTTTGTCACAGTTCCACATTTTTATCCCTAGACTCTACAATAAACATACACTAGAGGTATACACAGCAAGAGGTTGTGAAGAGGTATAGTTTTCTTTACTTTTTCATCTTTGTGGTCTTGCTACTTAATTTCACTGTGCAAGCAACTGTATACTGACAATAAAAGTTATATGTTCTAAGTTCTACAAGAGTAGCTTCACATGATTCATAGATCAAAATAATCCAACAATTCCTGCGCTTTCTGAACCAATGCATTTTAATCTCCTCCCCCCTTAAAGTTGACTTTTTTCTATTTCACTGCTCTTCATTAAGGTGTGAGCTAGAGCTTTTGACTAATAAAGACTATTTGCACAAATACGGACCTCATTATCTGAAACTTTGGCTGTGTTTAATATGAGGAACCACCACTACAAAACATGTACACGTGGCAGAAAAAAAAAAAAAAAAAAATCAGGAAAAGCAAAATAGCTAACTTTTAGAGCGTTACCTCTGCTATTGGTGTCCTTTGCAGACATAGAAAAGGTCTGAAGAGGTTGTGAGGTGGATCTGTTTGGTTGAAGCTGACTAGGCTGTGTTGAGTATACAGCAGGACTCTGGACATTTGACAGTGTCACAACATTGTTGCTAATTTGTTGCACCTGTGGCCTGTGGACAGCGCCAGGTATGACTGTGGCTGGAGAGACCTGCTGAAAAATCTGCTGCTGACCAGCTGTAAGCAACAGGATACGCACTTGGCATTGCAAGACTCAAACTAAAGAAAATAAACAAACAAAATATAGTGCAATGAAGATTTACTCACAAAAGGATTACTATATTAAACTGAGATTTACCTGGAATGATTGTAATTGATGGTCTTGGGGGATACGCGGCCCCAAAAGAGGCAATAAAGTCACTGCTATTTGTTAACTGTGGAGAAGTGACAATAAAGCCCTGAAAAAACAAACAAAAATCACCCTTATCAGCTTCTGTTCCTTCTGCCTGCTCTTATCATTTAGTTTTTTGGTATTTAGAAACACTTAAATGCAAAAATACCTGATTATTGACAATAACAGGCTGTGGAGTTACTGTTGTCAGACTGGTTGGTACAATACTCTTTGTTTTCCCAGGTATATTCAATGGCAGCACTATTGGTGAGGGGACCACAGCAGGCTGAGGAGGGGGGCACTTTACTTCTTGTTTCGCTGCACTTTTCCTTTGAGGAGTCGGAGGGTTAGAAGGCTTTCCATCCTTCTGGTTATTCGCTGTGAGAACATTAAGGGGGGCAAAAATAGGCAATTCAACAACAACAACCAGAAACAAAGTCAAAGCATTGAAAACTTAGAATTTTAGCAGGCAATATGTGCAACTTGCTGGACAACAAGTAAAAACCCTAGAAAAACAACTTCTGTAATGAGCTGCAATTGACTAAAAATAGCGAGTTACAGAAAATTAAATGTTCACTATTTCTCCTCTGGATGCTGGGACAATATAGGGACATTTATACGTCCGAACTGTGTTTGGTACAACTTGCAGTTTGTGGGTTTCTCTGCCTACAGTTTATAATGCACTATCCAATCAGTTCCGCAGTATGTGGGTGAATCTGAGCAGAGAGTATAACCCTGTACACAGTTCAACAATTTATCCTGCTACTTCAATCTGCAGTAACATCATCAACAAACCCCATCGACTCAGTTCTACTGGCAGTCATACGTGGCAGCCATAACATTACCACCATCATGTTTGACAGATGATGTGATATGCTTCAGATCACGAGTCAAAGAACTGCATCTATTCGTGACAGCTTTTTTTCCCATTGTAGGCTTTGTCAATGACACATTTACTTCCTCATAACTTCACTAGATGGTGTACAGGGTGGCGTACTGAGGCAAAAATTTACAGACATTGTCACACGACCCAATTATTTAAAAAAAACTATGAATCTTGTATGCCTGATGGCATAAATGAGTACTATAGAGTAAACTAAAACAATCTAGCAGGACAAACAGCTCTACATGTCAGAGACAATATTTGATCTGGTGCCAGAAATTTCTTTGAAAGGACTTTTATCCTGTCTCCAAATGGTTAAAAGTGGACATTTAGTTATCCTATATTTACAAGTGCATATTAAGAACTGGGCGATACTGTGCGGATGTTCCCGAATATTTAACAAACTAATCTGGATCTGGGCACAGGGAAGCTCTCCAGGTAAATTTCAGCTTTTGTGGAGGAATCCAGTCTGTTTTTGTATTATCATACATTCATTGGTGCCATTAAAGTTTAAACAATAAAATAAGACGTTTTTATATTTCTAAAAATGTGGTGTAACATACAGAGCACTCCAACAAAGATGGGCTCATCGTCATCATCTTCTATCAAGTGAACTTCAGGAACTTGTTTCTGCCACGGCTCCAGCTCCTCCTCTACACACTCCATAAAAAGTTCGGACATTGTGGACCTACAACAGAAAAACATTAAAGTTACTGCTTCAGCAAACAACACACGTATCTCCCATCAGCCACTTTGAGATGAAATAAGAAACACAGATATCACTGATGGTGGCCCACTTAGGTACAGATCCTTGGATGATCTAATTATTGAAAGAAAAAAAACAAACAAAAATGGTGTTCCCAAAGTATTTCATGATAAACTGTCGAAACAGGCATTTGATCTTTACCTGTGATTACTTTTTCTGATTATGCCTATTAAAAAAGTAACGATAAGAATCGCTGCAGCAAATGCATGGAAAACGGGTTACTGGGAGAAATTCGATTCAGGTGTGCAATCTGAGCATCCGGTGCCTGAGTCTGCACCAAAAAAACTGCAAAATCTGCATTTGGCATACAGCTGGTCAGCACTCGGTTCTACAAGAATAAACAAGCTGAGCATAAAATAAATGACCCCTGATGAGGGCTTTACTAGCTGGAGTGGGGCTGCTTTTAGTAGAACTGATAATCGATTACTCAACATGTTAAGTAGCTAGATTTCTTAAACTTAATAAGAAGAGACTTTGTGTATTCAAACGGATTTCCTTGAATTTAGATTAGAAATTGATTATAAACTGGTGGTATACTCAGATGCTACCATTTGACATGGCATCTTGGGGTTATGCCACAGCGTTTTAAGGGTGATGCCACGACCTATCCCGGCTTTTTGAGACGGTGCCATTACATACCTCGTCCAAACAGCTGAGCTGCCACAGCTGTGTGGTTGTGGGTGTGTGTTTTTTTTAATAATGTCTTTACTGTGGCTTTTTTGAAATACTGGAATGTCACAATGTATAGTGGTTGTCTGGAAATGTTTTTAGGTTGGCCATGGTTTGGAATGAGTCAGAAAAGTCAGAATTCTGAGATTAAAGTCAGAATTCTGACTTTTTTCACCGAATTCAGGAAAAGAAGAAAAAGAAGAAAAAAAAAAAAAAGACGTGCCCACTTTTTCCCCCCCCAGTGGCCCTAATCCTCTTTCGTAAGGACCTGATCAACAAACTAGCTCAATACTTCAATTTAACACCAATCAAACAAAAAGCTAAGAAAACACCCAAATCACGAATCAAAGAAAATAACATAGTTCAGACAAATGACTTCATCTGGTTTGGTTTTAAACAATTCTGACTTATCCTCTCCAAATGCCTTGGCAGTGTGCGGCACCACCCCAAAATGCCACGGAATCATCTCCATATGCTACAGCATCACCCCAAACGCCGCAACAGATTGAGGTATTAGTCTAAGCAGCCATGGCATCACCCCTAAATGACATGGTAAGCCTCCACCATGGGTGCCACAGTTAGAGGCTGATGCCACAATTTGATCCAGCCCTCAAATTGCATGGCATTTCATTGCATCTGAGGGTGCCACAATAAGGGGCCGATGCCATAATTTGAACCAGCCACTGGCGCATAAACACAGGTACCTAAATATTATACAGTATGTGATTAGTCATTTGACACCGGACGTGAAGAAAAGCAAACTTTGTAGCTTATCCATCCACCGCCGCTTATTTCTACAATAAATCTCCAGAAGTATTAAAATATGCAGATAAACTGTTAACTTAGTGACTTAGTTAGTCTGATACAAGACTGGTTAAATTATACAGCTTTTTTTTCCTTTTTTTTTTTTAACATGGAAACAATACCTGCAGCAAACAGGGGTGAGTCTAAAGGGGGGTATGGGGTGCACGAGACCATACTTATTCCAAGGCTTTCATAACATTTTTCAGACTAAAAGTGAAATAATATAAAATATTTTATTCATTAAATTGCATTAATGTTTAAAAATAAAAGCTTTCTTCACAAGCCAATTAAAATGTAAAAGGGCCATTAAACTCTGAGCCACTGACCTGAGGGTTGTTAGGTCAGACACAGAATTATTATTAATATGAATTAACATCTGCAACATCGTGTCTTTTTTCAGCTGCATTAAAACTTGCCTCCGATTAATTTTAGAAAGCCTTCTAAGAAGACAGAGTAAAGGTAAGACGTGAATTTTTTTTTTTTTATCTTTTTGATATTTATTATTTCTCATTAATAATACAAAAGTATTTCTTATTCGATTACTTGATTAATTGATGGAATCATCGATATACTACTCCATTCTGAAAGTAATCAATAGCTGCAGCCCTAATGGCATCACTTTCACTTCATGGCGCACAATGTTTGGCCAGTTTGTTTAGATTTTTATTTATTTATTTTTGCTTTGAATACATGACTTTAAAAAAACAACAAAAAAAACAAATTTTAAACATGCTTCAGGTTATTTTCAATCTGGAAAAATCTCATTAGTGGGTACCATTACCGTTTTTTTACCCTACAGTACAAACCCCTGATTATTTACAGTGATTATTGGTGAACAGGATTTAAACTGGGTCTCAGTGCTTTGGTTTTTTGTGTTGTGGAGACCTTAAAAGGAGCTTTTATAAACTGAAGGTTTTACAAAGCTGTGTAATTGACGTTAAGGCGGTGACAACACTGCCTGCTGGTGTAGCTGTGCTCAGTTTCTATTGTATAATAGTCATACTAATGCCTCGCGTTTTAATGCATTACTTATTTGGGCCTGAACGCTTTTATAGCGACAAACAACTAACTGAAATTGCATGCACAAATGCACAAAGGTCTTTAATTTTAAGCGAGCTCACCTCAGTGCACATTTCATAAACACATGAAAACAGGTAGAGTAAATGAAGACATTATTGTGTGCTACATTCAACAACAGAACAGCTAACGTCATGTTAGCCTAGCTCCCTCATAGCGAGCAGCGCTGTTTGACGTTAATGTCTCTTTTCACTAGCGGCAGAGCTAATGCTAAGGTCCAGTTTTCTAGTGCTGCTCCTGCTCTTCGGCCGCTGCAGTCTGCCACAATATTAGAGCATTAAATGCAAAATCAGATTTTAGAGCTGCGGCACAGTGTACTGTCAGATCATTGTATCATTATTTTGCAAGAGTAACCGGTCATCGAGCAAAGCCTCATAACATTAGCCAGAATCGGTTAGCATGCACACATTTTCTGGGACAAAGCCTGCACCGGTAGGACGTGTGCTTAAACACAACTCTTTCACTGCCAGCTCGCAGTTTAGGGGAAAAGCTGTGTCTACATACCAGTTTCGGCACAGTCCTTGAGCTGAGGACGGCGGATTTCAGAAAGAGCGGGTGCACATCACACACACCAAGGGATGTATCGCTGCCCAAAGGCGGCGGAAAAGCTCGGCGTGTGCGGACCAATACCCGGTGCTCCTCGCTGGGAACTTCCTTTCAGTGATGTACTGCTTCCTGGTCTCGCCATCAGTTCTCTCCACCTGCAAAGGAATAACCAGCTCAGCAAGACACATTTGCACACATTAAATAAACATTTGTTTAGGTCTGCATTTTTATTCAGTCATTACTTTTAGATATATTTCTAAGTAATCAAGGGATGTGTAGATAATTAAAATAAAACAACATATACTTTGTCTCACATTTAGGAAATTCCTATGCAACATGACAAGACAAATATCTTAATGAGGTAAAAACTAAAGTAAAAAATATACACAGTAAATGATGTCAGATGACATTAAAAGACCCTTAAATCTTCGTGCCATGAGGTCAACAAGGTGCAGGAAACATTCCTCAGTGATTGTGGTCCATATTGGCGTGTTATCCTCCTGGAAGCAGCCGTCAAAAAATCGGTACATGGACATGGTCAGCAACTATACTCAAGCAGGCTGTGGGATTAAGCAATGCTCAGCTGTAGCTAAGTTTCCCAATGTGTGGTAAGAAAATATCCCTCACATGGTTACACCACCATCAACAGCCTGAACCACTGATCAAGGCAATAAGGATTCATACTATTTACACCATCTGAATATCGCAGTGGAAATGGAGTCTCAATGGACCAGGCACCATTTTTCTAATCTTCTATTGTGCAGTTTTGGTGAGCCCATGTGAACTGTCTCAGTTAACTGTTTTTACCTGGTAGGAGTGGCACTCGGTGTGGTCTTCTGCTGCCGTGACCCATCTGCTTCAAGGTTTGACATGTTGTGCATTTAAAAATGCTATTCTACATACTTTAGTTGTCAGTTTATTGACTTTGCAGCTCATGGTGCAGCTGCTGTGATGGGAAGGAGAGGAACAGTCACACTCGTATTTTCTCTAATTTATATGTTCAAAAGTTTACATACAAACTTAAATATATACACAAACTCCCTTAAATCTGTTAATAGGTGGTGCTGAAGGTTCTGCGTCTTTTATCTTGGCAAGGCCGAGACCTATTAACTTCTTGTTAGTGGCATTAGAAATAAGTGCATACAAACTTCTAATGACATCTGTAAGTGTATTTAACTGCAGGTTAATAACAAGCTGTCTTTAAAGCTGTTTTGTAATGGAAAAGTAATTATTCATCAAAATAATTCACAGAAACAAACAAGATTACCCGTTATTACCTGAAGAAACATTTTTTGACAAGCCCTGAATTACCTCTGAGTAATTAATGGTACATAGACTGCACCACACCTGCCATCTGCTCCTGCAGCTCTCACTGCAGTTGTTTCAGATCGTTAGATTAAAAACAGATCTGCTGATAGAATCAAGTGATGCATGATGCACACAGCATAATAAAGCATAAAATAACGCTCTGTTTATCAAGTCAAGTCAAGTCAAGAAAGCTCTTTAATATATTCTTATCCACTGTGATCTCCATCTGCTCAAAACTGCAAATGATAAAATACAGTGATGACACAAAATGACACATGTCGACTCTTTGAGATATTACAGATCTTGTAGGTGCAGCAGGGAAAGCAAATGATCAATAAAACACCGCATTTTCCAATTTATAGCCAGTTACATCATTCTGAAACAGCTGCGCCGATCAGATCTTAGCCAACAGGCAGAGGCTGTCCAGACAGTTAGGTACTGAATACGGATACTTTGCATGACTCGCAGTTTATATTGTTACTTATTTATCTCACGCTGGGTCTAGATGCAGACCTTCTGTTCATGTACCGTCGGAAATAAGGCCTTTTAATGCTTTTCCCTTAAAGAAACTTTCTTCTGATTGGCTACCTCTTTCATCAGCAACTGGGAGGGGCTTCCGTGATCCTGACCATATTATGGTTATGCCTTCTGTGACGTTTTACAGAGCCAAGATTTGGGGAAACAACAACAACAACAAGAACAAAAAAAACGTCAGGATCTGAGTGTTTGGAACAGACTGAAGTGTTTGGCTCATAAGGATTACTCATACATGTACTGACCTCGTTATCTGAAACTACAGCCGTGTTTAATATTCATATCCACCATTGTGAGAATCCAGAAATGACAGAAATGACAGAAAACACAACTGTTCACATTTACATTTATATTCCTCTTATTTTTTAGCATTTATTTTAATTTAATGTAGACAATATCCACTGGGGATCATCAGTGCTAATCTCTTGTGTGTCACTTTTCAAATCAGGGGATGCAGATTTATCATCATGGCAGCAGATTCTACTCTCAGATCAAGGTCCTCATTTCAGTCTTTGCTCTCCCCTCACCACAGCTCAAGGGACTTCTTCAGTTTCTCTCTGTAGCACTGTAAGCTGTCCTCTGATGACTTATACTGTAATTTGGCAGAGTATAAATAAAACTGAATTCTACGTACAATTAAATTTGCTCTGGCTCAGTTAAATCCATCTCCCACCTGTCCAGAATACAGAGCCCAGAGAATGAAAGTGTCTCTGATTATAATGAATAGAGTACGTAGTAAGTAAAACTACTGCAGCAGGGAAATGTCTGTGTTCATCTGTGATTAGTATATTAGTAGGGGCAAGGAAAAGGTTAATGATATAAATAACTGATCCATGTTGGTCTTCATTACAAACTTTACAAAAATTTTAAAGGTACACTGTGGAAAATCTTACTGCCAAATGTAAGGAGATTGCAAACAACTGAATTCTATTTTCTTACCCCTCCCGCAGAATCCTAGCATCACAGGATGAAAGATGTTTAAAAAACTGTTATGTGTCTGCAGACTGCCTGTTTTCTCCCTCTCCTTTTGCTAGCCATTTCCCAAGGTAGACTGCAGGCTGGTGTCATTTTGGGAATCTCCACCTAATTAGAGGGAGGAGGCTTTGAATGGACCAACCGGGAGTGAGGACACCCTTATAAAAGGAAACTCACCTGTGGCTAGAGGGGGCTCTTTTCTCCTTGGTTAGGGTTGCTTGGCACATGTGTTGAGCTGCTCTGGTGCATTTCTTTTGTTTGTCTAAAGTCTGGGGGACCCTGTGCATTTCCTCATGTAGGCTGTTTTCTGTTAAACACACCAGGTAAGAAGGTTGTTGCCACCCATGTAATGTTTGAGCTTATTTTGTAAGCTGAGGACTAAGACTTTTTTTTCTTCTTCGATGTTTTCTTGTTGTTTTTCTTTGGCATAACCTGATGGTCCCTTTCTCCCCCACATTGTTGTATGGCTGTAAGACTTTTTTTTTTTTTTTTTTTTTTGAGAAATTACCCATTAAACTTCATATCTGCTACAACACTTGCACTGACTTGTTAACTTAGCTTTCAAGCAGAAAGCAGGCAACTTCAGCATCGCTCTTAAAACTTTTTTCTCTGCAAACCTTGAATGTGGGAAGGGCTACTGTGCTGGTGTTTACTCTTATTTTGGTGGCGTTGTGTTGTTCCTTCTCGTTTTTACTCCTTTGGTGAAGGAGTACCAATATTAAACGTACATATGAGTCTTCATATCTTGCCTCTGAAAATGCAGACCCAAAATAAAATTTGCTTCTACATCACAAAGAATCCTCCACCTTTGGTGTACTCCATGTATTTTTCTAACCACATAGGCTATGGGGAAGAGGCAACAAGAGAGAAGGAAAGGTAGGTATACGGAGGTGAGAGTAGGGTGTTTAAAATTAGCTAGCTGATATGATGGACAGGAGGAAGGCAGATATATTGTTTCTGCAGGAGACCAGGCGGAAGGGAAGCAAGGTGAAGAGTGTTGGGATGTGGACTTGACTGTTCTACCATGCTGTAAGGTAAAGTCACAGTCCTTGGGTTTTCTGTTATAAACTTTGAATTCTTGCTATTATTTCATATTCTGTTTGCTTGTTATTGTTTTTTTTCTTGTTTGCCACATTTTAAAAAGTTTAAGCTTTAGTGTCAGTTTCTGCTTATTTTCATGATTCTGCCTTAATGTTTTATTTTTTCTATCGTTGCTTTCTTAACCTTCCCCCTCCTGCATTCTCCATTTGGATCTGCAAACAACTAACCATTCTCTGGTGTAGAGGCTGGGTGGATGAGTACGTCAAAGGTGTTCTGGGGGTGAAGAGTGTCAGACAGGATCGTACAAAGTTAAAGATTTTAAGAGTTTTATTGTGAGTAACCAAGATGGACAGCATTAGAAATGAGTGTAGCAGAGGGACAGAGGTTTAAACATGTGCAGAGGAGGGATGGTGAAAATGTTGGACGGTGAAGATGGCGCTGCCAGGTAGGAGGAAAAGAGGAAGACCATAGAGAATGTTCATGGATGAAGGAGGACATGTAGAGGGTTGTTGTTGCAGAGGAGAAGGCAAAGGAGGGGTTAGATGGAGGCAGATAATTTACACTGGTGATGACCCGGCAGGAAAGACAAACAAGAACTAGAACTACTAACCTTCCAGAAGCAAATTACTTAGAAAAGGAAAAAGTAGCCCAACTTTTCCATTTCTGGATATTAAGGCAGCTGACTTTAAACTGTTAGACTGAGCCTAATACCATTATTAGAGCATTTCTATTGCATCTGTATATATTATCATTAATTTAGAGTGGAGGCAGTCAGAGTTTAAAGTACAGTTGTTGGGTTTTTTGTTTTTGTTTTGTTTTTATAAAGCAATTAAAAACAGTTATTTTCTTTGTTTCAGGTGCAGGCATACCTCTTGAACTTCAAGAGAAGTTTTATCCTCCATGAAATGGAGGTCCAGATGTTCAGCCTATTTTAAGAAGTGTGTAAAGATGCCTCCAAAAAACAAGGAATGGAAAGAGTTGTAAGAAGGATGATTCCAGGAAACGTCTCCCAGAGGTGGCATTCATGGGCCTGTGGGTCACTCCATCCTAAATCAATGTGGGTCCCCAGTTTGCCTCAAAATTGAATGGTTCATAGTTTGGAAAAACATAGTCCTCTCTCTGAGGTTTTAGCTTCACTTTTCAAGATATATTCCTTTGAAAAAGCTTTTGTTGACCTACCTTCTTTCAATATTTTTCATTTTTGAGACCCACTGCCCAGGAGAACTCTGGTCTAAGAAGTCTAATTCAGGTTAAGTTTAAATGTAGCAGTTACAAGCATGGATATCAATCACATCACACACACACACACAGCAGCATTCATTGTAAGTCAGCATGCCAGTCACGTGATCCCTGCTTGCCTGTGGCATTAAGGTTAGGATTAGCATAGCACCATATAGACCCGACAACTTGGTCTTGCAAGACTACTCACGTGAAAAAAAGCTTTTAAACCCTTTTTCATTACTTAATTGTTCTGTTATATTTATTTTTGTGTATGAAAAATGTTACCGGAGTACTTAAGCTTTTAATGACTCTTAGTATATTTAAAGCTTAACCTGAATTATCAGGCTCATTCAGGGCAGTAGGTTAGAAAGGTATGTTTAATACAATTATTTTCTGAATGACAAATAGTGTAGGAAGTGAAAAAACTGCTGGGGATTTACCTTACAGTGTGATGTGCCTTAAGGACTGGTGCAATAAAAACTATTAAAACAAATATTCTTTTATCCCCCTCCAATACTCATCTGGCTCTTTGGCTATAATGTCAGCTATGATGTCATCATGTTAAACATCTTCCACAGCAGTTCACAAAACCTGCAAGATCGTTTAACAGGACTAATCACTGGAGGTATTTGGAGAATGCTTGCTGGTATTCAGCTCTCTCTGAACTTTTACACTATTAAACTTGACAAGGTAGAAATTCAAAAGTTGCTTAAATTAATATGAACTTTTCTGAAAGTGAATGAGTAGAATACGGGTGACAATCCTTAACTTCTTCATATATATTCATAAAAAATTTCTTTGAAAACTGACTTTTTCAGGGTCTGAAGTATTGATAACTGGTTTGCACCAATCATAGCACACAACACTTCTATTTTTTTTTTTTTTTATTTTACAATTTCTGAAGCCTCCAAATGCATTTATTTACCTTAGCATCCCACATGCACGTGCCACCTTCTGACTCAGATGTGTTCGGGTGTTCTTGCTCTCCCAAATAAGGAAGACAATATCAAAATAGACTTGAGAATTTTAAAGGGAATAGTTCAAGTGGGGAAATTATGAAATGCCACCTTTCATCAAATTTGAGGTCGTGAATGAGCTTTAACCACTTTCTGCATCTCTTCAGGTCTGTTGTACAGAGTAGAAGACTTGCGTAGACCTCACAGCGCTGACCACTCTGTAGACCACATATTGGGATATTTGAGATAGGGGACAAGGAATAGAAATGCTGTGCAGGTTCAAATAAAGACGGAAAGATTCAACCTCATTAAACATGAAGCAAGGTGAGAGAGCACAAGGCATGACGGAAGAAGTAACAAAGGTCAGAGGGACACTCAGACAATACATACACACCAACCAGATTATTGGACAGATGGGAACACAGCTGAAACTAATTGGAGTAAAACAAGACAAAGGAAGAAGACTTAACACAGTGCACAAGAGACGAGGGGCAATCAAAATAAAACGGGGAGTAATCAAAACATGAGAACACCAAACATCAAGATGGAGACTTGGATGAAACCATGGAGACTGTACAGAGAGACCAGACAGAAACAGCGACATGAATGGGGAAACGGAAAGGGATCGCAAAAGATGACAAATAAATATTACATAACCAAGGCACATGGACTCGACTACAATATAACCTAGGAACATGAACTAGTGGATATGCAGAGGATGTAATAAATGCTAAAGGAAAAGAACAATCGTGAAAAACAAAAAACAAACTAAAACAGAAATCCATAACCCCTCATACTCAACACTCAAGTCAAAGACAATAATACTGTATAAACACATTCATTTCCATTATTTAGGAACTCTGCTCTTCCCCACTCTTTCCACTTCTACAGATTAAGTTGGTTTAACTAATAACTTTATTTATCCTTAACTAAGTTGGAAGTTAAAGACTTGAAGCCTAATAGTGTTTTTGTTTGCCTTTTAGTGTTGATAGCTGTATTCTCTTTCATTCTGATCAGATACCCACGATGATAACAAATCCTTTCCTCTGATCCTGCCAATTAGCTTGACACAAGCTTGTTCAGTGACTGTCTTCTGGCCTCAGTAAAGCTAGAAGGTTACTTTGTCTTCTTATGTGTGCCCTCGTGTTTTCAAAACCAACAAAATGGGGACAGCAGAGAACAGGGGTGGGGTTTTTCTGGCAGTAGCACATAGCAAAACAGTGACATCAGCCTCTAACATGCTTCTACGATGTGTTCAGATAAACAGGCATGCATTTGCCTCAGCTAGGTTAGATCATGTAGGAAGGAATTGGAGGGATGTGAAAATATTGTTTTGAGATGTTATGTTCTAAGTTGAAGGCATTGTATACGTTTTTGTTGTTCAAATTTAGATGATGAGGATGTAAACCTGAGGGGGTAGGGCTAAATAAGTATATACTTCTGCCTACTCCTTTTCAAACAACTGTATGGAATGATTTTATGAAACGTTGGTGAATGTATATGTTTGAAATAAAAAAAGAACTGAACTGAAACCTTCCTTTGAGTTTTATTGTTACACTGACCTAACACTAGCAAGAGCCCTGTGATATATCGTACCCTCGTGTACATGCACTATGTGTTTAAGATGGCACAAAAATGCCATATGAGCACGTTTGCTCACAATGCCTGAAATATCTCTATAACGATAATGGTAAATTCTTTTAACTTATTTGATGTTTGCTTTAAATGGTTGCGACATATTTGAAATTAAAAACAAAACAATATTTTATCACCTTATCTTGTGAACCTTTCTCCTGTTGGGTGAGGTACTTAGGTTATAGGGGGTGACATCATAGCCTGGATGCCCTTAAATTATTTTAAGCTTTAATGAAAAGCAGGACTGAGGTCATGACCTAGTAGTGCTCAAAAATAACCTCGGTGTGAAAATAAACAGATTAATCCTGTATTAAGGTTTTTAGCAAATGAGGCATCTTTCTAAGGTCAAGTCCTTCTACTCTTATTGTAATTTTGAGAATGTTATACATGGTTTTATTGCAATTCCCCTTGACTACTGTAATGCCCTTTATGTTTGTGTGAGTTATGCTAACTTTCACTCCTCGAATTGGGTCAAAATGCTGCTGCTTGCCTGCTTACTAGAACCTGTAACTTGGAGCGTATCGCCCCTTTCCTGGCCTGCCTTCACTCTTGCCTTCAGGATTTTATTGCATGTTTTTAAAGCCTTCTGACCTCTCAACACCTTATGTTCATTAGATGTCTGTGAAGGTTCTCAGTCATCCAGGTCATCGTAGTCAAAGGAGCTTGTAAAGAAAAGCGTCTGGACTTCTTTAAGTTGCTTGAAGACGTTTCACCTCTCATCCGAGAAGCTTCTTCAGTTCTAAGGTCAAATGGTGGAGAGTCCCAGATATAAACCTAGTGGGAGTGACCCCCCCACAGAGGGACAAAAGGACCCCCTGATGATCCTCTAATCGCCTGAGCCAAGGTGTGAAACTGGGTTTATATCTGGGACTCTCCACCATTTGACCTTAGAACTGAAGAAGCTTCTCAGATGAGAGGTGAAACTTCTTCAAGCAACTTAAAGAAGTCCAGACGCTTTCCTTGCAAGCTCCTTTGACTATGTTCATTAGAGGTCACTGACATCTGCTAACCAGTAACTCCCCTCTGTCCTGAAGACTAGACTGAAGAATCGAAGGGACTGAACTTTCTCAGGACGAGCCCTGTAAACTGTGGATTGAGTTCCACTTCCCCCTTCTTGCAGATTTGTAAAGTACGCCTCAGTTTCATTGCTTGGCTTGAACCCTGAGCGAGAGTTGTAGATATTTAGGCTTTTAGCTATGTTTATTATTGTGTGGCTGCTCTCAAAACTGTGATTCTTTGCCTTCAATAAACAAAGAATAATAATTTGTTTATTTATGTAAATAGTTAATCATTAAGAAAAATATCCTTGGTATAAACCGAATGTGCACCAATCAAGTACATTTTACTTGCCCGGTTAAAATGTAACACTTTACATTTTAACAAAATGACAGCATTTCAGACATTTTATTTTTTGATTGTTATTGTATCTGTGCATGCGTCTGTGGTGTCTGTGTTAAAGTACAGCACTTTGGTAAATGTTGTTTTAAATGTGCTTTATAAATAAAATTGTATCGGAAGTTCAGGGTGATCTGTGTTTGTCCAACAGGTGGCAGCCTGCAATTAGTAATGTAAGGTAGGAGCGCTCTCAGTGGATCCTCAATGAGAAAACATGTTTTTAACTCATGTTTTCTAGACATTTTGGTTTTACTTCAATATACATTTATATTCAAATAAAGTATTTTTTTTTCAACAAGTTGATAATTTAGCCCTGCAGTTTCCATCATTAAGTAGGTTCAGCGGTGTTTCAGGTGGTAATAAATCATATGAGGCACTATGTTCAGTTACACAATGTGGAAATCATCTCTCGTCTACAATCTTCTGAGTTCATTGTGCTCTGTTTGCTTGGATCCTTTATGTCCAATTGCTTATCAATAAATCTACTTACTTTAATGGGGTAACTGAGTAGAAAATGAATGGCAGTGAAGCAGGTGACTGACACAGTGTGGATGTTCTCAAATTAATTCAGGGGGGCTTCATAAAAAAACTCAGCCCTGTACCCGTGTAATGATCAGCAGCCTGTGCCAGATGTAACAAATGGTTCACTTGGTCTAAACATGTAATGACTTGACATATTTTTGTTAATTAGCTTGTAATACGTGTGTTTAATAAGAATAATAACTGCCCTGCTGTCACATCAGTGACTGTGTTTTATCATTTTAAGATCGTTGTGTCGCAGGCTTTACATTCATATTGCGGTTTGTCAAAATCTGTCTCAGAGTGAGAGACGAGGGAATCCACGGTACAGGTTTAGTGCTGATTAGAAATGAGCAAAAATACGGGTCTTTCTCTTTATCAAAGCGATCCAGTGAACACGGGGGTCAGCTTGTTGTCGGCCACTTGTCAGCGAGTGATGAAGAATGTGAAGCCTCTAATATTTATCATTACACTGCACCCCATAAGTCACCCTGTCTAAGCTGGTGCCAGATGTGACTTCAGAATAAATGTGCAGCCTTCACCAGTGTTCACATGCAGCAGTATTGAGATGTTTTTGTTTGCTGGGATGCACCCTTAAACAGTTCAGCGCAAATGTTTTAGGCACCACGACTAAAATGAGGCTGATTTGACAGAAAAAATGAAGACCTCGAGCCTGCACCTGCACACATTCTTTCCAAAACTTCATTGACATTTTCTTTGAGTTTAGGACTAGACTTAATCTATATCTGGGAAACTGGCTGTCAGCATCTTAATCTTAGCTTAACTTTATGATGTTGGGATCAGGGCTCTACAGGAGCCATGACATCTGTTCCATTGCTCTTCTTTTCCCTGATGGTAGCTCTCTACGCTCTACAATCTAAAAAAACTTGTGCATGCTATTGCAGCTGCAATGTTATGTCCTAATCTAAAGCAGTACTGCTCAGATGATGCACTAAAACTTACATATTTACATTGTATGCGCTACGGTGCATCACGTGTGCTATATAGAAAAAACACAATATGTCCAGCTATGTGTGTGCTTTTAAATGAGCTTGCTTTGGAGGTCGACTGCTTCTCTCCTTCCCACACATTTAAAACCTCTTATAAGAATGAGTAGAAATTAGAAACCCACAGCACCAACACTGAGCTTTTATGTGTCACAGCAAGTCATGCCGCACACGACCACTCACATCTCTCAAAGAAAAGAAGCAGCCAGATTACTGTCTAAAGAGAAGTTTGTATCTCTGTTTTTATTTCCCTAGAACAAATAAACAGTCTTAAAACTTAAATTATAAACACTGATATAAAGACTAGATATTAATTTTAATTTGCAACACAAGATATCAGTGCGGAATGTAGCCAAAGGGAGTCTGCACAATCACAGCAACAAAGGAATAAACATTTGTCCTCCCATATCCTGGTGGGCCTCCTTTCCCAGCCTCTCATGTCTATTTAGTTTTTTACATGAATCAGTGAGAACAGTGCCAGAAGTGTGTGGGTGGTTCTGGGACAAAGTTTACTGAAGCTGAAGTTTAGGTGGAACAGGCCCCATTCAATAAAACATCTGGATAAGATGGGAGGGGAAAGCCCTGGTGATGCACACCCCTCTTTGCTCCTCATGAGGTTCACACATGGCTTTTATGACACCTCGTTCCGTTGGTGATTTGTAGCTGTTTACATACTGCTTTTAAGTTTACGGTTTGCGAGATGAAGTGCTTAAACTTTAAAAACTAATGTTGAGTTGGGAGATTTTGTTCTTGTTTAGGCAACTAGGAGCATGTCTCTTGTAGAGCTTTGATTCTGGCTGAATGAGACAGATTTAGGTACACCACACGCAGGGGCGAGTGTGGGATCTCACCCTTGCACGGCTTTGCACTCTATGAAAATTCTGTTGCAAACTTGTTCCCTTTTCAGTCATAACAGTTTCAATCAACCGTGAACACCCACACCTAACTGCCTTCTCACTCAAACTCAACCTGTCAAACAGAAACAATGCTAACTCTTGATTTAAGCATCTGCTCTTTGAGTTCAGGTTAAAGAGGTGCTAATTTTGTGTTAAAGGACCAGTGTGTAGGATTCAGTGGCCTCAGTCAATCAGTTAAAGACCCACCGCTTTCCCAAGTGTGACGGAGAATCGGTGCCCATCAGGTCCCACTTACAAAATTATCTCAGAGTTTAAGCTCAATTGCCTATCCAACTGGAAACATCTAGAAGAGACCAGATCTGTGTTTTGTACTTGTTTTCTCTTGTAGCCTGCCCCAGTTTTGTTTCACTTTGTTTTTTATTTTGAGGGTTGCTGCTCTTTCTTGTTCTAAATAATATATATGATCATTCATTTGTGAAAATTTGCTGCAAATTCAACATGAAAACACAAACAGCCCTGATTGGAGTGTGCTACCATCAAGTGATTGGAGAAGTAATCAGCAAGCCCAAGCATGAAGATGAACAATGCCGGCCCACCTCATATGTGGACATAGCCACCAAGATGGTTGGTAAAGTCCAACCACGAAGACTTGTGTTGAGTATACCCTACATACCCTGGATAATTCTCCTTTCTAATTGTTAGAATGACCACCATTTACAAAACTGACTTCATGTTTTGTTCACTGTGATCTGAAACTGTGACTAAGCCCGTAAACTCATTAGGAAAAGGCTTTCAGAGGTCATAGAGCAAGAAACTCTGGGGCCGTTTTAGCCCTGACTTCTACACAAACTGAAGTCATGTTGCAACAACAGGAGTCGCTCCCTGCTGTCCATTAAAAGGAAAGGTCTAAGGAACTGTCACAAAGTCCCAGACTGTTGTTCAGAACAGGTCTGCTAGATTTTTACATCATGATGATCATTGGAAAAGAATTCACAGGAACACGGCTAATATTACTGTTATTGGTTATGTGTCATTAGCGTGGAATTATTTCCTTTAATGTAGCAGCCACATTTGTTTTAAAAGTAATGTATGTTTTCCAAACTTCTACTAAAAGTTATTCCAGTGAAATATTTTTTTTAATCATTTCAGACATATAGAATACACACAAATTTTAAGGAGTAATACTTTTATGAAAATGTTCTGCTTTGGCATAATTAGGTTACATAAAGAACATTTTAAACAACAATTGTAACAGTTTTCAGAAATCAAACAAAAGTCAACATCTACTCTCTCTCTTGGAAAGAACTGAATCAGACACACACACACACACACACACACACACACACACACACACACACACACACACACACACACACACACACACACACACCTTTTGATCCGCTTATTAAATCTGTGAAAGAAAAGCAGACCCAAGAGTAATTCACGAAATGCAGATACCTTTATCTAATTGCATTAACAAAACATAAATCTGCCTCTTAACTGAGAAATAAAGGAGTGAAGTCCCTGAAAACATCTATAAAAATGAGAACTTGATTAAAGCAGAAATTTTGAGGTGAAACCTCTGCAGTCCTGCTCTTTGAATAAAGTGATTTTAAAACAGGGGCATACTTTACTTAGAAACTAAAAATTGGGGTAAACAGATTTTAAATAAAGGTATCATTTACCACACAACGCAGATAATACAGGATCCACTCTGCTGCTGATTTACTTTAATCACTGGTTTAGACTGTCTTACAAATTTATAACAAATAAAATGACCATATCTTACATGCAGTGAACATGAAGGTTTTTTTTTTTAATCTGGAAGTGTGGGATGCTCTAGTATGTACTATGTTTATGCAGGAAAGATAAAGATAAAAGGTTCAGGTTATTTGTACCCAGTAGGTACAGTTGATTTGCAGTAGGTAAGCCATCCATCCTTAAAGGTAAATTTTCAAACAAGCAGAGACAACAGACAGTGATTAAACTGGATACAACATAACGAGGGAGTATATAAATAATTTCCCCCAGGGATCAATAAAGTATTCTGATTCTGATATGGCAATTATGGCTAATCTTTAATAAAAACCTATTTAAACTGGGAAATCAGACTCCCATCATTTCATTGCCCTTATTTCTGAATTTTGAGGAACAGTGTTACTCCACAGTCTGCTAAAACTCGCATTAGCAGTCAGTGATAATAACGCACAGATAAACCTGTCGTGCATCAGCGCGACCCAGGACAGCAGCTCGCGCTGACTCCCGCAGCATCTCCCCCTGTGTGGGACCATCATGTCACTGAGCTCGGCGGAGGGATACAGTAACCAATGTCATCGTGGTGCTGAGGCTTTTGCAAAGCAAAAATGTCTGCCTAAGGGAAACTCGTAACTGATATATATAGAGGATATTCCCCCAGTAATTGCTGTTTAAACCCACATTTCGCTGTTCTGAGGCGTCTTTTCAGAAAACGACGCTTCACCAGATCACCCTAGTCGGGATTTTAATCGGAAAACAGGTAAAATATCAGAAGGAGTTTGCCAAAAAGCTTTCGGACCCGTGAAAGAAGTTGGGAGTTGAGAAAGACCATCACTGCGTTTTGTATTCCGGAGCTGGAAATTGAGATTATCATTTACAGTATTTGTTTATCTGTGTTGCCTGTCTTGAAGTGGTCTGTAATTTACGTTTCGGTCTATCGGAGGGCATTGTCTTCTCCGTACTGCTGTCTACACGGACTAAAAACGCTGCAGCTGCCTGCAGCTCGCTAGCTATTTTCAACCCATATGAACTAGGGACTGCAGCTAGTGTTAGCCGCTTAGCTAAGCGACGTTAGGTGCCTCCGCGAACAGTAGGCGATAACCATTGTTATACGTGGAAAATAAGCCGCACAGACCACTGACATTAACACGGTTAGTGACAGCCCGGGCAGAGGGTCGTTTAAACGTCTCGGAGTGATAACAGAGGCACGTTGACGGCGCTCTAACGCGATGCTGCAGGTCCTGGCTTTAACAAGCAGAGCCATCCATTCAGAGCGCTCCTACTAACGGTCTCATCTCTCTTAATCAGCGCAGTGAGAGAAAACAAGTAAAGAGAAACATTTCTGCACACTTTCATCAGTGATTATACGCCCGTTCTGTCCGTGTTTGCCACATGAAGGTTAAAGCCATAGTCAACTTTACTTCACAGTGATGGTCTTTATTCTTCATCCATAACAAATACCTCCCGCGGCAGTCATTTCATGTGGTACTAGTCCCCTCTGCTCAATAAACCAGCAAAGATGTAATCTGATGGACTTTGTCTTCTCCAGCTTTCTAGATCGCCAGGATGAACCCCCAGCAGCGGATTGCCGCTCTCGGAACTGACAAGGAACTAAGTGACCTGCTGGACTTTAGTGCGGTAGGTTGGGTTTTTTTTAAACGCTTTGCCATGCAGCTCCAAGACATGTGATGATTAAACAGGCTTAATAATGACTAATTGATCAATTCCTGTTAGTATGTCGAGTAGTATGATTTCACAGGCTAACCTTGATTTAGTGTCATGGCACTGGATTATGTGAATGGTTGCTTTTGCACATCTGACTTGCTCTAATTGTAGGTATGCATTTCTGTGTTTCTCCTTTCAGATGTTCTCTCCACCTGTAAGCGGAGGGAAAAATAGGCCTACCACACTTGGAAGCAGTCAGTTCAGTGCATCAGGTAGGACCTGGTCCCAAAGACCTCTCTGTAAACCCTCTGATACGTAGTCTCTCTTTATCCCTGCTCGCATGACTCATAATTCTGCACTTGAAGATCGGTTGTTTACCTGATTCTGATTTGTTTGAGTTCTGTTTGGACTTATTTATATAAATGGAGACTGGAAGAAAACTGTCTTAGTTTTCAGCATTGCATGTGATTCTTCTCTCTCCTCTGTGTGTGTGTGCTTTTCACATCTGGTGCTTGAAACATGAGCCCTCCACCTGGAATTGTAGTGCAGTGCTGTAGTAAAGATGTAGAACAAAGCTTGGTTTAGGACACAGACGGGTGTAAATGTTTTATTGATCTAATGTGAGTGTTATTCATTTTTTCATCGCATTGTCAGATGCTTTAATTAGGCAGTTCTTTTGTCAGCTTGTGGTTAAGGATTCGCTGTAAGGTTTCCTTCAGGAAAATGCTGTTAATATCCCTAGTGGGATTGTGTGACATTTTCTTATTGAGCAAGATTACAGGAGCATATTGATGATGCCCCTCAAATATACGCATACTTTTAAGTGTGTTTTCCATGAATTTCTGGTCTCTTTGGGTTAGGGTTAGTAGGTGGTTTGGTCGTAATAACTAGCGTTAAGCTTTTCTGCTTCTGGATCGCTTCCTATATCTATAAACGCTACAGGACATGAATCCGAAGCACATCTATTGTCTGATGTGCCACTAGAGAAAGTCAACAATCGAGCTTTATGTATTGTGAAAGCATGTCTTGTGTGCATCCACAAAGCCTCGTTGTCATCGGTTATCTGCGAAACGAAAGACACACACTGAGGAGAAATGACAAAGAAACAAGAACAGAGCTGTCACACATGAACTGCGGGGCTGACTTTTATAATACCTAATCATTCAAGTAACGATGATGCTGTGTGTGTGTGTGTGTGTGTGTGTGTGTGTGTGTGTGTGTGTGTGGTCTCTTCAGTAAAACAAATGGCAAGAAATTCTAGTGAAATTGCTCTGAGAATTTTCAAATAGTCGCACCTTTCTGGTAAGCTTCCCACGCATATGTTCATGTAATGTAATAATAACACAAAGTTTCACATTGACAACAGCGTTGTCAATATTTTTGAAGGTTTTCATGTGACAGTGTTTTAGGTATACCTTTATAAAAAATAATAAATCTGAGCATGCCGCCACCACTACTATCTGCTCCCTGAGAAGTCAGAGCCGATTTGAAACAAGTTACAGGAGTGCCAGACAGGAAATGTATTGCAGAGCTTTTTCACTTGATTGTGTCAGATTACACAGGTGGAAACCTCAGTGAATGTTTCTCCAATTGTGGATGTTTTCAGCAGCTGGGTTGTTTTGTCATTGCTGCAGCAAGCTGATGACAAAAAATGAAACAGGTTTCTTTAACGTTGATTTATCTGCAAAACAAGCATTTTTACTAGGATGACTAAACATTGGTGTTGTCCATGCAGTGCACTGTAAGGCATAACTATGTGCTGTTGTGGTTTATTGTAGGAAGGTGCTCTTAAATACACTGTGGCCAGCCTGGTGCTTTTTCTGTGGAGAATTGTAAGTTACAGCTCAAAGCTCATTGGCACCGGTGTGTGTCTTCTGGTAACCAAGTTTTTTCTTCAAAACTGAACTAAGGCTACACCTGGGCTGTTGGTTAAAAACAAAAATGATAAAAATTATGTGGGCGTGACTGTGTAATTACAAGATGTTTTGTAGATTTTATTTGCAATTTGTAAATGTAATATTTTGTGAGAAACATACTATCTGCAGATATTTTTATTATTATGACATGAACTATGTTTAGAGCAGATTTAAAGAGCTCAGATTAGGTATTAATGTCTCCTTTTGCTTATTTCTATCTAAGTACAGATTTATAAATAGGCAGCTTTGTTTCAGTTCTTTTATTCCCCCTACAGTCTAGGTTTGACTGTTTGTGTTAGATAATTAAATAGTTTTTCCACACATAGTTTTAAATTGGAGCTATAATAACTCTAATTATTGTTTTATGGTAACACTTCAGATGTTTTTGTTCTTTAATTTGCAATACATCTTTGTTTGCTGTTAAATAACCGTGTTTGTTTCTAAAAATAAAATATTAGTTTGTAATGGGGGTAATTCCATGTCAGTTCTTCACCTCCGTTACACCTGACCGCATCTCAGATTCGCCTGAAAAAGAAATAAAAATCCAGGGGACAGATAAACTTCTTAAAAGGAATTATGCAAAACAAATCAGGTCCCTACAATCATTAGGTTTCTCAATATAAAGGTAGGGCTGGTGATGTGGCTCTGTGAATGTGGACTCGCTGGAGTGTGGCTCAGGTTATCTTAGATCGGTGGATTGAAGTCCTTAATATATTTGTTTGGCTGATCTCTGATAGCAGAATTGGAGAAACCATAACTTTGCAGGTAGGGGACTGATATTTCTTCACTGTGATATTTCTGAGGTATGACACCATATACTAAATCTAAATTAACTATTTTACAAAGAGCACCTTTCTGTTAATATTATACTCAAAATATGTCATGGTGGTTTTTTTTAATTGGATGAATTGAGATTGAATGATCCACTGTGTTTTTAAAAAATTATATATCTATATAGATATATAACTTGATTGATAAATAATTAGATGTAGGACAGAGAGATTACACTCAAGTGTTTTTGAGTTGCATGATATTTCTACATCCATTTATGGTTTCGTGTCACAGGATATATTTTGCTGTAAGAGACACACTCTGGAAAGATTTCCATAGCTTTTTAGCTTTTCTGTTTTTTAGTTTCAAATTTTGTTAAGTCACATCTTAAATATTTCCTGTGGAACTTCAGCAAAATTCACTACTGAAACTATATCACGCTGCAGTATCATGGAGAAGATGAGCCACTAAAAGTGTCTTACATCTAAATAGCGAGAGGGAATTTATTGTCTGCTTTAGTATTTTGTGTTTTTGTAGCAAAAACTGCTCGTATGAGCTATACCACTTTTTTCCAACAAACAAGCATCCGCACAACTTTGACTCTTGTATTGGATTGTAATTTCAGGAGGCTAAATTTAGTTTGCATATGTATGCATGTATACGTTCTAATTTAAATATTCCAGCACTGACACCTATAGCGGGTAAATCCCTCTTCCCTTTAGCCTACAGCCAGAGCTCATGTCTCTCTGATCCTCAAGGTAGGGGAAGAAGCACCTACATAAGTGATTGTGAACTTAAGGCAAGTGAGTGTGCAGTCATGAGTGTGGAAATTGCAGGGAATGAGGGTTTGGATTATTGCATCTCAGCTGGGCATAGCCAGATAATTGAGGCAGAGTGGGACATGCAGGACCCTTCAAAAGTGTGTCAGAGAAAGATGGATTGGAAAAAATAGCCAAAGTGGCTCTAACGGAGATTCATCATTTCTCTCCTCCAGCTGTGTTGATGATGCAAATCTGATGAGGCCATTGACTCTTCAGTGGAGTGGGGCTGCTGTGAAATGGGTAATTTTCATTTAGTGGGTATGTAGTGGTACATTTGTTGACTGTGACCAGCAGCTGTTGTAGGTTGGTTTGTCAGTCAGATGGATCCCAAAATGAAATGTCTCATTGCCGGTCGTAGCTACAAAGAGAGCGTCACTGCTGCTGCCTCACTTTGAGGTCAGTTTTGTGTGCAAAGCATCAGATTTGGTTATTAATTATCAGATTGATGTCACCTAACAAAAATAAATACTCTTGCCTGTAAAGTCAAGATAGTTTTCAATGATTTAGAAATGCATTACAGAGAAGATACCTGAAGGATGTAAGCATATGCCAGTTAAAATTGTTCAACCGTGTATGAAGGAACGATACCCTGCAGGGTGTCACCTCGCGGGAAGGCTCCTAGGTTTGAATACACTGGCTGGCTCAAGTCTCCCTGTGTGAGTTCATTTCATGTACCCTGGCTTTCTCCCGCAGCCCAAAGACATGTGTGTTGGGTGAAGTGGTGATTCTGAATTGGCTGTTTGTGTGAATATGAGTGTGATAATTAAACAGTTTTTCCACACATAGTTTTAAATTGGAACTATAATAACTCTAATTATTGTTTTATGGTAACACTACATCTTTTATTTGCTGTTAAATAACCGTGTTTGTTTCTAAAAATAAAATATTAGTTTGTAATGGGGGTAATTCCATGTCAGTTCTTCACCTCCGTTACACCTGACCGCATCTCAGATTCGCCTGAAAAAGAAATAAAAATCCAGGGGACAGATAAACTTCTTAAAAGGAATTATGCAAAACAAATCAGGTCCCTACTATCATTAGGTTTCTCAATATAAAGGTAAGGCTGGTGATGTGGCTCTGTGAATGTGGACTCGCTGGAGTGTGGCTCAGGTTATCTTAGATCGGTGGATGCTTGAAGTCCTTAATATATTTGTTTGGCTGATCTCTGATAGCAGAATTGGAGAAACCATAACTTGGTTGTCTGTCTTTTTGTGTTGGCCCTGTGATAGACAGACTTGCACCTCATGAATAGGCTCCAGCTCCTCTCATATCTAATATAGATGCCAAATAAGACATTTGCAGTGGTTAATATTTTTCTGGCCAAATGAATCAGGGCAGTGTGATGTAGAGCAGAAGTTCTAGAGAAAAGTAATCTTTCCCTGCGAGAAAGGGAGGAGTAAAGGCTGAATGTTATGAGGTGTAATCAAAATGTTCTGGAAACCAGATCATGAAAATCAAAAACCGTATCTGATTTGAGTTTACCCGATCTCTCCCTTTAAGATTATCTTCACGTGCATCTCTTGACCATTTTCAGCCCCACTTTTATTTTTCCTTCCTGCATGTCCCGCTATGACCACTTGCACTGTGTGCTCTGTGATTTCTGCACACACCCTTGAACTTGTGCAGAGAGCAATCCTAAACTTCTCTTTCAAACTGTGTCCATCTACAAATGAGCATGTTTCAGTTAAAGAATTGTCAGTGTCAATGAACAAAAGTGGCAAGTGAGGTCAGGAGCACATCCACGAGTGTGCCGTTTGTTTTTCTTGATAGTCACACGGTCGTGCATAAGAATTTCTTTTCCTCTGGGGTCAGTCTGAAGTTTCTGAGGGAGAACATTCAGAGCAAACAGCCTGAACTGTGCTTCATGCCTCTTGATCACACCTCATATTATCAACATTTCTGTCCCGATTAGATGCATCCCTAATTTTGGGCTAACAGGTCTTAATTTAAATTTGTTGAAATATAGTGTTTGAGATTGTCGATTATGTCAGGAAACGGCGTGTTTGAAATTCACTGTTTCTAGCTGTAATCATGGACATGTTTGTTTTGTAGCCAGTGTTTGTAGCTAGTGCAAAAGATTGTGGTAAATAAAAAGGTGTGGTGTAAGTGTAGCTTATATGGAGTAATGGAGGGTTGATGTTAACCCTGTGTATCCCTGTTGGAATCAGTTGGATTTGTCTGATTTCAGTTGCTATTTCACATTATTGTGATTTGCGTGAAAACATTTGGCACAGTCATAGTTTTGACTGGGCTGCTCTAAGATCATTTATACAAGAAACCATCAATTAGACATCAAGCCCAAAAACCTTCTCCCTGAGGGGCCCCATGTGTACTTGTGTATTGTGGAGTAGTGTCTTCATGGACAAGTCTGTGTGGTCACAAAAAAATTGGCAGGCATGTGGACGTCTGCACAGAGCCTCACATTCATCATCTTTGCGATGTAGAAATTTACGTCACTCGGACCTGTGTGAACCCTAGCATTACTCTAACAGACATGGAAACTATATCACGCTGCACTATTTGCCAGAAGTGAATACATCCCTTTGGAAAATAGATCTGATTATCAAATGATCCACAGCCCTCATTTACTGCATTAAAGGCCCCATGGTAGAAGCGTAATGAGCGTTAGTCAACCTTTTTATTACTGGGATAGTGGGATAATAGTGTTGCACCAATATCTGAAGAAATGCTCAAGATATGTTTGCGTTGCTCTGGTTTTTTGAGTGTACCTGGCCAGATCTTTGTCAGAACCTTGTCTGTCTCCTTTGGGCACTTATGGGAGATTCGTCTAGTCTCTAGTACCTTGTGTCTGGAGACAGGAAATAATGTTTCTAGCTAGTGTTTTGTTATATAGAAGATTTTATTACACACAAGTTCAATGTACTTACCCCCCCCCCCCCCCCCCCCCCCCCCCCAATAAGAAGCAAAACTGTACAAAGAAATAAAATATAACTCGACAAATACACAAACACAAGCCACAGGTCATCACAGTCCTTTTTGTGTGTTACTGTTTGCATCTCATTTACTGTGGTCGTCCGGCCCACTTTCATGCCACACACCTCATCTGAGTCAAACAGATTTATCTCGGCCTCATATAGACAAAGATTATACACCCAGTATTCATCAAGCTTCTTTTCATGTTCTTTTGCAAATTGTAATCCTGCAGTTTAGTACAGTTGTGTACTTCCATATAGTAGCTGCAACTCATTATTAGTTGGCCATCAGTTTTACTGCAGCCTTTTTCCATCTTGATTTAGATTTTTTTTTCTGTTCCTCTGCCAACGCTCATGTAACGCCATGATGCACACATGGAAATAGATATAGCCCAAGGGTCCAAAACTGAGAACCCAATATGAGAATGTATGAGAAAGTACATGCATAACTGTTTCAAACTTACTCTACAGCTCTTGAGGTTTCCCAAATGACTGGTAACACACACACACACACACACATACATACATACGTATATATATATATATATATATATATATATATATATATGTATACGTTCTAAAAATAACCTGCGATATGTGAAATCCGTAAAGTAGCCAACTTAATTTTTTGACAATTATTATAGATTTTAAGGCTTAAGGCTATTATAGGTTTTTTTAAGGCTACACATTTTATACACTTTTCTCAGACAGGCATGAAAATTTTCACACTTTTCACCCATAGGAGCAATTTATGTATTATGGGCCCCATGTGTTATGCCTTTGATGGTGTATAAAAGTTTTGTCAGCATTGGTGCGTTTGTTGGGTAGAAAACTTACAAACATACAGTACAGCACTTCAGAGTCACACTGCTAGCGATCGAAGATTTATGTAAATTTGACAAGCTGAATGCATTCTGTACTGTACAGGAGACACGGTACGAGATTGATTGATTGCACTGCAAAAAAAAAAAAGCATGCAAAATTGCACAAAAAAATCCGCAAAACATATAGCGAGGGACCACTGTATACAAAATGTGTCACTGTCTTTGCCCATAGGAGCAATTTATGTATTATGGGCCCCATGTGTTATGTTAAGTGTATTTCAGATACTGCCAGGACCAAATGCTCTTTTTTGTAAAATAAATGCATAACATTTGGCGTGTGGTTGTGCTGCCAACTGTTTTCGAGTGATGGAAAGTATTCATTCTCCAAGTGAGTAAGATGATATAGATTCCTATCTCAGCAAATGTCACTAGTAGTGAAATTCTAAATACAAACTGTAATGCTTGGCTATTTTTTTCCTGCAGTTTGCTGAGCAGACACTTTCACAGCCTTGTTGAATTTTCTTGCATCAGTAATATTGAACTTAATGCTCAAATCTTTTCATTTGTACAAAAAGTGCACAAATAATTTTATTGGCTGGCTTTTAACTGAATCTAGGTTTGGTGCAAGCTGTTCATGAATGATGCCGTAGAGATGGTAAGAAAGGAGGAGTCAGCATGTTATTACAAACACAACCACTACAACCACACTGCTTGCTTTTTCACCCAGAGCCTTCTACTGAAAACATGTTGTTGATAATGGTTTGATGGACTACATACTGAATATTAGGGATGTTCCTACAAATTTGCTGGTCAATTAAGCTGGAGAACAAAAATCAGATGAGGTGGACAGGTCTTAAAGTCATAGAACAGAAAAAAAAAAAGAGCTCAGTCTAATGCAGGGACGTCAAAGTCATTGGACACTGCGGGCCACATAACGCCCACTTTGAGCTCAAGTCGGGTGGACCAGTTAAACTCCCCTTTCTATCAGTGTAAAGAACTTCTAGTCTAACATAGTGGAAAACACCCTGAGACACACTCGGAGACCAAACATTTCTTAAAAAAACGATGAATGTGAACCTGATTCTCCATGTTTCATTATGCTTACATTGCAGCCAGCCAGTGTATTTGTGTGTTTTCTTTATCCTCTTGTATCAGTGAGTAATCTCATTGTGGTGGCTGTCTGTGTACCGAGAAGAGAGGGAACCCTAGAGCCCTTTTGGAGATGGTAATCAGACAAGATGACAACCAGTGGCCCAGACTGCAAACACTGACCATTGTTACATTCACAGTGTAAAATGCCTCAGCTGGGCGACAGCATGTCACCATCGTGTCATCACACTACCAACACTAGTAGTTCAATTAGTAACACGAGTATCACGGCCTCAAATGTGGATGACAAAACCGACAAATCACAAAAGCGAGACAAATTAACTTTATAGTTTGCCCACTGAAGAAGAGGAAATGAATCTACTCCGTGCAAGCAGCAAAGCACCATGTCTGTCAGGATGAAACTTATTTGTTGCGCTGCTCACTGGTGCGTGATTTCTGGTTACAGAAATGTCACTGACTTTCGGGTAAAATGTATAATTAGACAAACAGGTTTCTGACTAAGAAGTTCTTGGCAGAATGGAGGCTGAAATTGTAGTATTGACACTAAAAATTAAAAAAAAAAAAATCTAACTGCAGTATCATTTCAGATTGGGTATTTTTTCCGTATCTTGTAATCATTGTTCCACATCCTCATCAATTTCCGATAACACCAAAGGGCTTTGTTTGTGATTATTAGCTTTAGTGACGCATAAAAAGTTCCATGTAAGCTGCACTGAACCTCATTAGGTGAAACTGAACATTATATGTAGGGCTGCAGAGCTGTATTTAGATGTTGGTGAATCAGAGGACCACCACCAAACACGTTTTGATCAGTGATTATAGGTTTGTTTTTAGCTGTGCATAATTAACTTTTGCTTTTTACTTGTTGTTTGTTAGTTTCACTTGGAAAAATTCAGCTTTTTTGATTATTAGACCAACTTTGCTGCATATCATCTGTTAAATTTGTTAAACCTGTTAAAGTGTAAAAAAAAAGTTTTTTTTGTTTGTTGTATTATTTTTTCTGAGCATACCCAATATTTATAAAATCTGATATTCTTTATTTGAAGTTGGAAATGAACAAATGGGATTGCATTTTACTGGGACAGATATTATTACAACAGGGACAATCAATAACTTCGAGAATATTGATGCTTTACCCGCGTTGCAGTTATGTTTTCTTTGTGGTGACTTTGGCTATTACAGGAGCACAATAATGTTCAATCGAGGCATCAAATATTTGTTACTGACTATATCACATAAATTAGATTGTAAAAATCAGATATTGTGTTTTTCAAGCTGTGCCAGATGCTCTAGCTTTGCAGATTGGTTGGCGTTATTGATTTTATTTGTTTATCAGTTTGAGTTTTGAAACATTCAGGTTTTCTTTAATTTAGAAAATGAGTTTTATCACGTTTCAGTGCTCAGCTGTTTAGCCTGCCATACATCGGATTACCAAGTTTCTGGTTGCTTTGTGGTACATGAGGAGAATTTGAAGGAAAAATATATTTATGTGTCACATTTAAAGATATCAGTTAGTCACTTTTCTTTTTGTTTTGTTGTAAAAATCACACTGCTGTCATGGCAGTCTGGGTGTTAATCAGACCAAAGGCTTGCACCTGTAATTAAATAGCATTTCCAACTTGTAAGCAAGACAAGAGTCTGTTTATGTGACCCACCCAGGTTATTAAGTTTTTCTTTTTGTTTTTTCCTTTTTGCTCATTTGTGGTCATTGTTATATCCAAAGCTGCTGGCTGAAGATGTTTTTTGGCGGACATTAAGTGTTGCAGCTCAGAACTAATTTCACTAATTACTGTCATCAGTAAATCTGTGAATTATTTTCCTCCAGATTTTTTTTCCTGAATAAAATATTAGAAAATGAACAGCATATGCAAATATCTTGTTTTGTTCAGACAACCACCCGAAACTCAGATATATTTCTTAATAATGAAAATTGAAAAAGGAAAAAAAACCCCACAGAAAACATTTCAAGCTGGAAAAGCCAGAATAAAAGAGAAGTGCATTTTTTTTTCATTATTATTATTGTGCTGTTGTCAAACTGGTAAACTTAATCACGTTGAGAAAATTAAAAAAAATATGGGTGGTAGATTTGTTTTGACAAAGAAATAGGTAGATATAGGAGTCATACTATATTATATATATTATATATTTTATATATAGTATATTATATATAATATAGGGCAGCACGATGGCACGGTGGTTAGCACTGTTGCCGCACAGCAAGAAGGTCCTGAGTTCAATTCCAACATCAGGCCGGGGTCTTTCTGTGTGGAGTTTGCATGTTCTCCCCGTGTTTGCGTGGGTTCTCTCCGGGTACTCCGGCTTCCTCCCACCGTCCAAAGACATGCAGCTTGTGGGGATAGGTTAATTGGATAATCCAAATTGTCACTAGGTGTGAATGTGCGAATGAATGTGAGTGCGAATGGTTGTCTGTCCCTGTGTGTTGGCCCTGCGACAGACTGGCGACCTGTCCAGGGTGTACCCTGCCTCTCGTCCTATGACAGCTGGGATGGGCTCCAGCGCCCCCTGCGACCCTGAAAAGGATAAGCGGAAGCGAATGGATGGATGGATATATAGTATAATGTATTTAATTGTCAGATGTTATACTGTAATGTTAATGATTTAAACATTGCCATTGGAAAATGTGAAAAACAGTTACATTCGATATTTGCTGAGTAGGATATTATTGTTGTGAAATAAAAATTATACAATGCTTTTATAAGGTGTTGTAAGTGCATGAACGCTGCACATGGGTCATTTTAGTCCTGGTAGGTGGTTGCCAGGCAACATGATAGCATCATGTCACATGGATAAAAGTTATATCTGTGTGATGTACCTATGTGCCAAATTTGGTTCATTAGGTGTCAATCTTGTGGAAGGAATTCACAGGCAAACAGAGACACAGAAATTTAATTTGTTATAGTACGATTAGTTGGATATATTATTAGTTCACACGTGAACTCTTTCCTTTACATTAGAATATGTTTTACAGATAATCTAATTCATTATGGATTATAATAACTTTTATACCAAAAAAAAAGTTAGAAACGTAAATTGGACAAACACAGATTTATATAGATTGTTCTCGTGCTTGTCTTTTGCTACTTACAAAATAAATATTCCGTGAGGAAACACACAAACTCTTTACATAATTGAAATGTCTGAAAATTCCCAAAAACAAAAAAAATTTGCCAGCAAATCTGTAAGAAATCAAAGCCTTTAATGTTAAAAAAAGGTTCATATATTTTCCACACATTTCCAATGTTCTAGCCATGCCAGAACAGATGTGTAAGAAACATTTTTTTATAGTTAAAAAGATTACAAAAGCAAATATAAATATAAGGGTCATTATATACAGTGAGTTATAAACAGAAGATGTCGTGTTAAACACAACCACAGGGACACTAAATAAACCGGTGTTGTTTGAGTGAAGACACAGGTACATGTGGTACGGGTACACTGAACTGTGAGGGTAATCGTGACTTTCTGACTGAGTTGTGCTCTCTGTTTCTGACAGGTATGGATGAGCGGACCACCCAAGCATCTTGGACCCCAGGTGGCGAGTCCAGTCCTTCCTATGAGTCCAGTCCTTCTTATGAGTCCTCACGGGTAAGATGACCCACACGATAATGCTCCTGAGTGACCTTTCTGCTCCACAGCACATCGTTTAACACTTACTATAACAAAGACCTTATCCCAGCACCATTGTTGCTGTTGGACCTATGATAGACATGTATTTGTGTGACAGACGGGACCAGCAAAGGTTAGAAAACACTGGAATCTGGTGTTATTCTTGAGCTTCCTTTTAGTTTAAAAAATATTTCAGTTCAGGCTATATTTAAATGGTGCTTGTTATTCATTTCCACAATGAGGCAAGGTCTTTTTCAATAACATAATAAGACTTTTGATAAAGGGATTGATAAAATAATCCAATCCCTGTCAGAAAGTAGATGACTAAATTAAAGATATAAATGAAAGATTAAAAAAAATACCCTGTCACGATTTTGCAAAACTAAATCGGCAGTTTGAGTGTCTAATACTGAGAGTAGTGAAAATATCCGCATGTTAAATTAAATATGGGTTTGTTTCTCCTTTTGTTGGTTAATTGAACAAAATATACTTATTTTTAAATCATATAAAACAGAGAAATGCAGGCAAAATAATCTAATTTGAGAATGTAAAATGCCAAGGATTAATCTGTTACCAAAATAGTTGCAAGATTTTTATCTGTTGATCCACTGATTCAGTCAGAAAACTGAGCTTCAGAATAAGCAGGTGCTTTTTGCCGTACATTTAAAAACTTTACTCTCCATGAAAACAAGACAATATTATGTTTATTATGTTATAAGCTGCATTGCAGGAAAATATGGTTTGTGATCATCTCCGCAGGCCAATCAGCCTGTCTGTAAATGTAAATGTTTAATGTTAGTCCTTTTTTAAATCATGGCAAATGGTGGACTTTAAAATTAAAGGATCAACTTATTCATGGCTGCATATCCGAAGATATTTACAGAAAACAATATTTTTAGTTATTTTCTTCATTCTGTCCATAACTAATATCTGCTGATATCCAGCACTCTGCTACCCTGCACTATGCACAGTTAGTTCAGTACAATTTAGCCTATGATCTCAGGCCTGTGTGAAGTAGAAATGAGAAATTTGTTTAAATTTGTCACTTTAAGGAGTGTAAATTAACATGATATGTCATGGAATTAAAAAATTTTAAAGGTCATGTAGCTTTATTTGTGATGACCTAATCCACTGTAAATCGTATCTTCAAAATATTCTCAAGTGTAGTTCATTTGTAAAATAATGAACAAGATGTGTGCATGTTCATTTCCATGTGAAACTGTATCTCTTTGTTTAAGTGAGAACATCTCACTGTTTGTGTGAGCAAGTGTGAACAGCTCTTCCCGTTTGTTTGTCCCTCACACATTGGTTGTTCTAGATGCCCTGTATGAATTTCATTTAATGTCAATCTCCTGTCACTTTCTATTAGAATTCAGTTAAATGTCAGAGCCACTCGAGCTGCGTTACCTTGTTTATTTCTCTGTGCCCTTCCCGAATGAACATCTACAGGCTATGGTAACATAGGCAGCTTGATTTGAATTATAAGACTGAGACGCTTGAGATATCTTTGCTCCAGGTGCATATAAATGAGTGATTCTGACATTACAAGGCACACCATCAGCCAGCAGACAGCTGTTTGCACCTCCATAAGGCGTGCATGTCAACACTCACACACAGCTGCGTACGTACCTTACAGATTTGATTTATATACCCTATAGAATATTATATCCCGCATATGCTGGTTTAGGAAAGAAGTGGCTTTTCTTGTAAAGCTCAATAGACTATAGTAATCTGTCCAGACAGTTTCAGGTTTTTCAATGAATAATGTATTTTGAGATTTTTTTTTAATACAGTTCACATAGTTTTGATGTCTGCTCGCAAACATTGTTGACCATCTGAAAGGTGACCTAATTAGATTCAAAGAAAAGCTGCATATTTAAAAAAAAAAGTTTTTTTGTTATTATTATTTACCGCAAGAAAAATACTCATGAAATAACTAAATAAAAGGAAAGAACTGAATTAAAAACGAATAACAAAAAATTTCACAAAACCAAAGCCTAAAGAAAATAATAAATACATCATCAGTTAGGGCTGCACGTTTAATCGTTAGAAAATCGCGATCTCGATTCATACTTATGTGCGATCTCATTTCCAAATGACAACGATTTAAAAAAAAAAAAAAAAAGACGACGACGATTGTACCGCATTTTGATCCGGGACGTAATCTGCATGAAAACAAGCGCTCACTCTTCCTGCTCAACAAATGACAAGGGCGGAGCCTTATACCACGTGATACAGAAGCTGTGCCGTGTGATGCTAAAATTAGCAGGGAAAAAACAACGGAGAGCACGTCAGGGATGACGAGAAAGTGACAGGAGAAAATCCGTCCCGGTCAACCACCCAAACACCAATAACGGGAACCTTATGCAGCGCTTCCCTATACCCGTCGAACTCCCGCAGGCACAAAGAAATTACGGAGGCTATCACTTATCACCTGACCAAAGATATGGCTCCCATCAACACTGTGGAAAACGAGGGATTTAGGGAAATGATCAACACTAACTAATGATTAAATGCAGAGTGCTATATAAAGAAATGGTGAGTAAAGAGAGGTGTCTGTTGCTGTCTTTCATTGATTTTGGTACATCAAGACACGACAAGACTGATGCCTGCTGTCTATATTCCCAGAAATTCACATTAAAAAGAGATTCAATTATTAACCACTTCTGGTCCTGTTAGAACCTCATATAGAATAGAGAACATAACCTTTCAACCAGTTGAGTTGGGTCCCCACTGCAAAGAGATTCATTGCAGATGACTTAAGCTCACTGGCACAGACTGACTAAGATTGATTACAGTGTGCTGGCAGTCCATCTATGTTTATAAATTAGACAGTGGTTACTTATAAAGCGCCACTCATCTGTGAGTGATTGCGTGCAGTCCAAGTCAGACCATGACTTTTTGGAGACACTTTGCTACGTATTGTGCAATCACTTTGTGATCAAAAGTGGTCACCCTGAGGTTAAGGGTGTTGCATGTGCAGTAAGCATTCAGTGCGGTCACAGGGCAGCCAACTGATTTTTCCTGTCACAAGGAGGTTGCTGTAGGTTTTTACTGTTGAATGACTGAACCATATCATGGTCATCTCAGGCACCAAAGGCTGCTATTGAAACTTAATGTTAACAAGGTGCAGCACAATGTTGGCTTAAAGAGTGTTGAACTAAAAAAGCTTGTTTCAGACAGTGAATGAACTAAACAGGTGCAGCAAAGAAAAATTATAAGGTAAAATAGGGAATATTTTAAACTTGAAATCATGGAAAGCTACTGTAGTAGAATGAAAGAATAAAAATATAGGGGCACACATGAGCATAACGGTCCACTTTGAGGCATAACTGCACTAAATATTAATATCACAGCAAAATCTCCTCATGTCATGATATATGTGCTTGTTGCACGGCATAGCTACGAGAACACTGCTTTAATTTACATTTTAAACAGCAGCCCTGACCACAAGCCCTTACCAGACGTCACTACAGGAGTCTCAGTAATGGTGGGCTGTTAGTAGGTAAACCATAACACTGTTCTTGGCCAGGCAGGCAAAGGAAACCACAGCAACCAAAGTCTGAACACAGCATGGCTGAAGTAATAACCCCAGCACTACTAAATAAATGACTGTGTGTGGCAGTACTGAACTCACTGAAGAAGCCATAGTGTTCATGTGCTTTGTAATCGATAACAGCTAAATAATGATTGATTAGCATAGTGTTTTGCTTAAATTTACCTAAATGAAAGCTTTAAAATAATGAGGCACCTGCAGTGGAAATGGATATGATGTATGATGCAAATTTGTAGACAGGCTAAATATTAACATTGTTATTTTCATAAATGGAACATTTAATTTGTTTGTTTCAGATCCATTTTTCCATTTAGAACTAATCTGTCTTACGTTTCCTGTAACCAATTTTCTAGCCTTGTTTTTTAACTTAATATAAATTTGCACACAAGAGACAGACAAAGTGAATAATCTTGGCTAATTTAACCTAATTGTAATCATTAATTATAAGCATTAGTAAGGGAGTATTGTTGTGGTGATGGGAATTACTAACTTGTCAATGTCTTTTCTTGAACCTGAGCACTCAGGACAGACCATAACCAAAACAGGCCGATATTAAAATCAGGTGGTGCCAGTAAAAGTTAGAGTAACTCGGATTTCTGTGATTGCCAACTTTGCATTTACAAACCATCTAGTGAAAGATATTGTGTAAAGACTGAGATTTCTGGATAATATAATTCAAATACATCTGTTTACTGAGTTCCATTTGCTGAATCACCTATCCCAGCAAGAGCCTGACATTTGCATAGGCAATTTATAGAAGCTGTTCCACTAAGATAAACTTTTAAAAATCTATTTGCAATTAAACCATCATTTATATGTTTCTGCATCTTTACAGAAGATGAGATTTTTAAATTGAGCTGCAGAAATCTTGCTGTTTTCCCCTTTTTCCTGAATTTTTTTAGGCAGAGACAGAACAGTAGAACAGACTCTTGGATTGTTCTTATCTCAGGTGAAACTTTGGAGATTTGATTCAGTGTAATTTATAGAACTTATTAAATTAGTATCAAATAACTAAATTAAAAACAAGACTTACTTTCTAAGATTTCCCAGTTTTTCTCTGTTCATTGTATCTGTCCAAGGCTCGTGGAAAAAAATCTGAGTGCTTCATCTTTCAGTGTGTTACAAAGGGAATTCAGTGTTGTCCCTGAGCTTGTTTGAGCTGCTGCTACGAGTGTGTGACCAGTCGACTGTGAACAGTCCCGAGCCCTGGCGTGCTGACCTTGGCTCCCAGCCATTCGATGTATCCTGGGCAGCTGTGGCTGTAGGCTGGCGGTCTGACAGGCAGGGCTGTGCCCACCGCCACTACACAACAACCCCCACTTCCCTAGTGCCCTGCCCCAACTTGATACTCGACCCCACACGCATCCATCATGACCATATCATTACTTCCCAAGCTGCCACATGCAGCCACATGTTCACCTGGGATGCAACACAGAGTGTGGAAGAGATGACTCTTTAAACGCTGTGGCGAGCGACTGGGGAATGAGGCATGGGCTCCGGCCTGTACGCTGCCACAGTGATCTGACAGTTATTTAGCCACCAGTGCTAACGTGGCCCTGTGGCACAATGACAGCGTGTGTTAGTGTCTTGGATGGATGTAGGCCACCAGTGTTTGGGAATGATGAGGGACCTTTGATTGATGATCTAACAGTCCCAGTGTGAACACGCAGATGAATGTAGAAACATGCACTAAGCTTGGATTGACCGTTACCCTCCTACTTCTTTTTCCTGCACTGCTGACTGACCCTGATGGTCTCTTCCTGCTTTGCAATTATAAAACTGAAAGGAAGTGCTTTTCAGTTTGATATTTTGCTTAACTTTCCTGTGTAGAGTCAAATATATATAAATATATAACTCTCTCTCTACCTACCTACCTACCTACCTACCTACATACATACATACATACATGAATATTTTTAAATGTATATACATATATACACTGTATGGAGTTGAATGCAAAGGTTTGTACAACACTGTATGTTAAAGATATCTTTTCACCTTTAAGGGTGAAAACAGGGGGATATTGCTCTAAAGTTTAGTAAAATGTTGTGAATTTTAACAACAAAAAAATTGAAATTTTACATTAGATTTTGTGTCAGGTTTGGCTTGGCTTCAGACCTTTAAATCCATCTGCTCCATGAGACTCATTCCTTAGGTGGTTGGACATAAAACTGCAAGTTTTCAGTGGAAAAGTAAGCAACAAATTCCCAGTCAGCATCATGGGCAGGATTAACACTACTGTCAGTCATAGAATGTATATAAAATATGGATGTAGTCCTGTCATCATCCACTGGCCCCTCCTGGAGTTGTTTATGGGTGCACCTTGCATTCATATAACTTACAAACAAAAACAAACTAGAATTTCATTCAGCAAAACTCGAGCATAAACTTCTTGCTTATGCTGTGCCTCACAGCTGGCCTTATTGTTTGTCTTTTTGATTAAATTAAAAAGACGCCAACAAGGCAGGCGTTAGTGAGAGGTCCAGCTCAGTGATTCCAAATATTGGACATCATAATGTCTTCATTAACTTCACTTCTTCATAAAATCCAAATGGATTTGTTGCAGTTGTTACGAAGGGGGGAATCTATCCTTAAAACCTTAAAACTTATTTGTTTGTATCAGGCTCTAAACGTGTTTGTTTCATAGCTGAAGTTTGGCATTTTAGCCAGAGAGTCTGTGGGGAATAGCTCGCTTTTGAAGCCAGCCTCAAATGGCCATTAGTGGAAGTACAATTTGCTACTTGTTGCCAAGCTAAGTGCTCGTGAAGTGAAATTTTAAATTGCCAGTGCTCACTTATTTTCTTCACCCATGAGGCATGGCTACTGAACTGTTTTTTTCTTTGCCACACTTTTAAAGTCCTGGCTAAACTAGTATGTTGGCATAGTGACTTAACCTCATGTTAGATTCAGGCAGATATATTGGTCTCTAGTGATCAACGAGGGAAAACCAAATCCCCTCTCCCCTGGAAACTGTTTGGAGTAGCTGCAGTAAGACTGAGGATGAAAACAGTTTTAACGAGCTGACAATTTGGTCTGATATCAACTTTTGTCAGATTGTTTTCTGGCCATGAGCAGTTTTTGCCAGGCAACAAGCAGAGACTGTTGAAAGTTGGTGTGTTCCCAGCCAAGAAATAGTTCAACCTATAAGTCTCTGTGAAACCACACATTTTTTCTTCTTCTTGATATTTGCACAAATTTTAAAAAGGAAGAAAAAAGTAGAGCTTTTCATATGGTTTTATGTTTATGTTTATGTTTATGATTAGAATCTATTTTTGTTGTTTAACCATTGTTTTCACTGTCTGCTGACCATAGCTCAGTATTTCATAGTTTGGTCAGCAACCTTGCAGAGAGTGGTCAGGTTGATGCTTTTTACTTGTATATGAGAAGGAATGCTTTCCGTATGTGTAAGTCTGTGTATGTGTGCTAGAGCTTCTCACGGGGCTGTTGTTGTTATTGAGTCGGTTCATGGTGTGATTAACAGTGAGCGCGGCCTGGCAGGAGCACAATAGGGAATCTCTGAGGATTCCCTCGACACAGCACAACACTCCACTGCCTTTGAAATTACTCCATCCACTCACAAGAAAAGATGGATAATAAGATTTACTTCTTTTTTTTTTTTAAACTGTATGTTGAATGCAATGGGTATGAGTTGGTGAAAATAGCTCCATACAAATGCAAGCCCACTGCTGCTCGGTCCCTCTGGTGGGAGTTAATGTAGTTTGGGAAGATGTATTTTACTGGAGCACAGGAGGATTTTCACAGGACTTGGGATTAGCACTGTAACGAAGCATCTTTTATTACATGGGACCCCAAGTTTTCAAAAACCATACTGTGACCGATATTTAGACCTGAGCTCCTGAAGCTGATAACTGTCATGAAAAGGCACTGTTAAGCTGCAGGAGAAAAAAAGGCAATTTTTTTAAGCTGCAGGTACCTGGAAATGGTGGAGGATTGCATCTCTGTGTTTCTTCCTCTTCTGTTAAACAACACCATCTGCAAGCATGAAATGGTATACAGACCTTTTATGACTTGCACAAAACGACTGAATAAGACAGAATACTTTAAGAAACTGGATTTATACGTTTTGATTTTATAGAACTATAGATACATTTAAGGTAAAGAGTTGTTGGGTTTAAGATGACAGCACAGAATTCTTATACTGAGAAAGTCGGTGGCCTGTTTGTGGAATTTGGAGACCTGTTTTAACCATGTAAAGCCTGAACTAAGAAATAATTGCCAACCCCCCCCCCCCCCAACAACACTGGAGTATTTATTGAAACTTGAATCAAATAAAAAGACAAGAGAGGAAATATGAAGTTCCATGTATGAATTTTCATTTGTATAATTTTTGCTATATCTGACATTTATGTGCAATTTATTGCTTAAAAATTTATTGTGCAAATTCTTATGTTTTCTTATTTTTAGGCGAGGGGAAAAAAAGTATGTATCATATATGACACACTTGGTGTTAGAGGGTTAAAGAGTTTGGTTTTGAATTCCGTTTGCATGATATATTTTATTGTACAGGGTGGGCCATTTATATGAATACACCATAATAACATGGGAATGGTTGGTGATATCAAAGTCCTGTTTGTGGCACATTAGTATATGTGAGGGGGCAAACTCCTCAAGATGGGTGGTGACCATGGTGGCCATTTAGAAGTCGGCCATCTTGGATACAGCTTTTGTTTTTTCAATAGAAAGAGGGCCATGTGACACATCAAACTTATTGGTAATGTCACAAGAAAAACAGTAGTGTGCTTGGTTTCAACGTAACTTTATTCTTTCATGAGTTATTTACAAGTTTCTGACCACTTATAAAATGTGTTCAATGTGCTGCCCATTGTGTTGGATTGTCAATGCAACCCTCTTCTCCCACTCTTCACACACTGATAGCAACACTGCAGGAGAAATGCTAGCACAGGCATCCAGTATCCGTAGTTTTAGGTGCTGCACATCTCGTATCTTCACACCATAGACAATTGCCTTCAGATGACCCCAAAGATAAAAGTCTAAGGGGGTCAGATCGGGAGACCTTGGGGGCCATTCAACTGGCCCACGATGACCAATCCACTTTCCAGGAAACTGTTCATCTAGCTCGGACCTGGCACCCATAATGTGGTAGTGCACCATCTTGCTGGAAAAACTCAGGGAACGTGCAGCTTCAGTGCGCAAAGAGGGAAACTCATCATCATGTAGCAATTTCAAATATCCAGTGGCCTTGAGGTTTCCATTGATGAAGAATGGACCCACTATCGTTGTACCCCATATACCACACCAAACCATCACTTTTGTTGTTCCAGCAGTCTTGGAGGGATCCATCCAATGTGGGTTAGTGTCAGACCAATAGCTGTGGTTTTGTTTGTTAACTTCACCATTCACATAAAAGTTTGCCTCATCACTGAAGAAAATCTTCTGCGTGAACTGAGGGTCCTGTTCAAATTTTTTGGCCATTCTGCAAATTCTGTGCGCCAATCTGGGTCATCCTCGTTGAGATGCTGCAGTAGCTGGAGTTTGTAAGGGTGCCATTTGTGAGTAGCTAATATCCGCCGAAGGGATGTTCGACTAATGCCACTCTCCAGTGACATTCGGCGAGTGCTACGCTGTGGGCTCTTGCTGAATGAAGCTAGGACAGCCACTGATGTTTCTTCATTAGTGACAGTTTTCTTGTGTCCACATTTTGGCAAATCCAACACTGAACCAGTTTCATGAAACTTAGCAAGCAGTTTGCTAACTGTAGCATGGGAGATGGGTGGTCTCGTAGGGTGTTTTGCATTGAAATCTGCTGCAATGACCCGGTTACTGCGTTCACCAGATATCAACACACTTTCGATCCGCTTCTCACGTGTTAACCTCTTCGACATGTCAATGGCTGTAAACAAAGAGAAACTTGTAAATAACTCATGAAAGAATAAAGTTACGTTGAAACCAAGCACACCATTGTTTTTCTTGTGACATTACCAATAAGTTTGATGTGTTACATGGCCCTCTTCCTATTGAAAAAACAAAAGCTGTATCCAAGATGGCCGACTTCTAAATGTCCACCATGGTCACCACCCATCTTGAGGAGTTTGCCCCCTCACATATACTAATGTGCCACAAACAGGACTTTAATATCACCAACCATTCCCATGTTAGTACGGTGTATCCATATAAATGGCCCACCCTGTACATAAAATAATGGTAAAACATGATAAAATCTCTTGGGTTAATATAACAGCCTGATGGCCCAGGACCAGTAAGGCCTCAGTCTTACAGGGACCTTTTGGTTGTCACTGGTTGCTAGTGGAAAAATGTGTGCCAGACTTGTCGTTAAGTGAGACTGGTCGTAAAGAAGTACGCGATGCTGGACCAAAGGCCTTGTTGTGATTGCTTTGGTCAGTAGCATTTGAATGGTGCATGTAGTTTACATGGAGGATGCCAACTATTTGTTGAGAGGTAATACAGTTTTTACTTCAGAAGTTCTACTTTTCCAATTTACTTGATACTTTTTACAGTTTCACTACCACTTAGCTAGTAGTTTTCTGCTAGCTACTAAAACATCCTCTTCTTGACCGATTTCGTGTAGCCTTCCTTACTATGGTAATTTCCAGTAGATCACAAAATGCAATGCACATAGCAGCTTGTTATGAGAGGTTACTAAAACATCTATAGAGTTCTTGTATTTTTTATGGCAGATACTGGGGGTTTAAATATGAACCAGTGTTATTAATGTGAACCATCTTTCTCTTCAAATTTTTGGGCTTCTCTTGCAGATTTTATTGGCATCAATTGTGTTCTCGCCTTGCTAATTAGGAGTACGCTATAGCACACAATTATCAAAGTTGCCTACTAATGTGCTTAATATTCTGATCTCTTCCCTCAGGGCTTCGCAGACAGCCCTCATTACAGCGATCATTTGAGTGACAGTCGATTAGTGTCCCATGAAGGATTGTCCCCAACACCTTTTATGAACTCAAACATAATGGGTAAGTAAGTGACTCCTTTCAACTCACCCTCATATGCCCTTTGGTGGTGGAAAGACATCCTAAAAAAAACTGATTGAGATTAAGGCACATCATTTACTGGAGGCAGCAGGACTGAAAGGCTTGCAGGCTACAGGACAATTTTCTTCTCGCCCCTCATGTCTTTATTTCCTCTCTTTAATCCCCCTCCCCTTTCCACATCTCCCTCTTCCTCCTCCTGAGATGACCCTCCCCCAGGCTAGGAGTCACACCATCAGTATAGGTTTCCGTCATAAGAAGCTGTGTCCTAGACATCAAAACCGCCCTCAGCAGCTTCCAGCAGCAGCACAGTTATGTATTGTTTGGGTGTAGGGTTAAACAGACTGTTGTATCAAAGACCCCACTGTGAAACAGAAACAAGCTTTTAAACTGAAAGTAGATCATACAGTTGTGTTCATTTGGGATTGTTGCTGTGTTTGCCTTTGGATTTTTCAGGTGCTGCGTTTCCTTTAGCTCAATCTGGTTTGCTCATACAAAAGATATATATTTATTTATTTGCATTTGTTTGGCTTTCATTTTACTAGTTAGTTAGATTTCTGGACCTTTACTGTAGTGTTTCTTGGCTTTTATTCTCCAAGTTTTTTTTTTGTGACTTACTCTGCATTCCTATTATTAGCATCAATTTAATCACAAGCAGGTGGACGCACTTTCCCCAAACACATCGTACTTTGAGTTTTAATACTCTGTCATCACTTTTTAAAAGACATAGTGTTACTGGCTTACAATATGCTCTGCTATTGTAGCGGTTAAAAGCTGTGTGCAGCTCTTTGGCCTGGCATCGTTGTGATGTGTAACCACTCGACAGTTTTATGGCTAACTACAGCTTAGCCCATTATGTAATGGCCCTGGAGACTGGTTTCCAAGCACAGCGGTTAGGGCGCTACTGAATGAAACAAATTATTATCTTTCCTGCAATTGATCACATGACTGCTTCCCCACCCATTGCCACTGTGTGTGTGTAATTGTGCTCACCAGCTTCAGAATATGGATGTGATCTGTCGCAATGATATGTCAGAGTTGGGCAACATGATTGTAAACTTGGAATTGCCTGCGCTTATCTCAGGATGGGAATTCAGGATGACTGTGGTCTTATTAAATTGTTTTTCCAGAAGTAATATCTGCGCAGATTTATAGTTTTCAGCACCCTCATTAAGCCATGTCTGAAAGGTTATTCCTCATTAATGCACAGGATAGAACAACTATGTAGTAGTGAAATATATGGTTGGGGCTGTAAATATTTGTGCAGTGACATCATTTTCATGAAGTTAGGCTTTTTACGCCACTATAATACATTGGAGATTAAATGGTTGAGATGCAGTTAAAATGGAGACTTGAGGGGGATTGAAAAAAAGTAAAAGTACCACAACACCAGTGAACAGACAAAATGCCTACTGTGACTTATGTGCAGGTTTATATTTAATGTATTTTTGGCTATTAGGAGTGCTGTGGAGTGTATTTGGATGAGATCTCTATTATAATGTGTGCCCTTCTTACTCATGTTCTAATCATGTGATGCAAAAAAAATAACATAGTTAAAAACCCGCAACAAACCATCTTAAAAAGGGCAGACATCATAGCATAATAATAAACATAATTTGAGAAACTGTTTTTAACTGTATGCCACAGAACAGAATGTTGGGTAATGCTAGCTAACCAAGTTTCATAAATGTCTGTTAACTGCTGGGAGTCTCTTGCTACATGCAGCAACACTACCGACAGTTGGAGAAAAAGATAACCTGTCACTTAAAGCTAAAATAACAGGTGTCATTCCTCACAGCAGACTCATTTGTGCACCAAATAGGGCTGCCACAATTAGTCGACTAGTCACGATTACGTTGACTTTCAAAATCGTCGATGACTAATTTAATAGTCGACGCGTCGTTTGAAGCTTTGTAAGATCCCAAAAGACGCAGGAATAATAGCAGGATTTAAGAGTGTAATAATGGACCGAAACAGAAGATGGCAGCACTGCATGTACAAGGATGCCAGCTGCCGTTAAACCCTGAAGAAGAAGAAGCAGTGTCCGGTATCGTAGCTGTGTCCGAATTCAGTAAGCGCATCCTCCTGTGAACGCATTTGTAGGCCGATTACGTTACAGCAACACGACGAAGCCTGTACAAATTCGAAGACTCCGACAAATGCGGCCGAGAAATGCGTCCTTCATTTCCCCAGATTTGAAGGATGGGTCGGGTGTATACTTCATGGCCCAACCTATCCCAGAATTCATAGCACGGCCCTGCTCAGTTTCCAACAATGGCGGCAGCTAGTTAGTTTTAATATTACTCTTATTATTCTTTCTGGGTCACAAAATAAACGTTTAACATATTTTCAGGTGAGAATGTAGCTGTGTAAACTTCAAATATCTGCTCAGTTTATCAAGACACCACGTATTTTCAAAAGCGCTCCGATGTTTTCAGAGACGTCTGTTACCCACTAGCTCGATAGCTAGCCGGGGTTCAAGGCTCACTAGAGCCGTGAGAACACTGGACTCCCGGCAAATCGTTTTCAAACCCACCGCCGTCTTTCACTACTCAGGTTAAACATATATAAGTCACTTAGATAACTTAAAAATGTTATTGTTTGGCTTTTTTCAGTATTTTATTTGTTCCTGAGTAAATCGGTTTGGCTGAGATTAAAGTTATAGTTTTTATACCGCTGAATAAATGTCAAGCAGACAACTGATTATCAGAAGTGTGAGATGCTCGAGAATATACTCCAGTGTCCTGTTATATTTTAGATAGCAAGGTGCAGATGGCTGAGTTTATTAAACTCCACTGAAACAATCTGCAAATTTCATTAAAATTTAATAAACTATCATCTTGTCTTTATTTTTAGTTGGAGCATACCTTAAAAATTTAAAGCTGTAAGCTAATGATAGATAAGAGCAGATGCATGCTGGTGTTTTAAGCTGTACATTTTACGTCCAACGGATGCATGATCTGATTAGTCGACTAATCGCAAAAAAAATCGGTGACCAGTCGACTATCAAAATAATCGCTTGTGGCAGCCCTAGCACCAAATATTGTATTCTTTTATTAACAGAGCTTAGAAGTCGAATATTAATTGTTTTTTTTACTGTTTGTTTTATTTTATTTGTATTTATGTTTTGTAATGATATGTGTGTATTTTGTGTGTGTGTGTGTAAAATGTTTGTATTCATATATATTATATTTATACACTGTATTCTGTATATCAAATAAATAAAACAGTAAAGCTGAGGACAAGATTAATTGTACTGTTCTACTGATATTCATGACATGACTTTTCTTTTTTATTCCTCCTGTATAACTCCTTTATATAAACACTATTTATATAGCACCAAATCACAACAAAAGTCGCCTCAAGGCGCTTCATAGATACAGAAAAACCCAACAAACCCGAGAAACATTGGAGAAACTGGGTTGTTTTTTGCATGAGGGCTTCAGACAGGGACTCCAGTGTTGCTGAAGTTTCTTGAATCTGAGCATATGTTGTAGATCTGTAAACTTCAAGGCATTCGCAGCAGTTTCTGAGCTGTTAAATGAACTATTTTAAGCCAGGAAACATCTCGCAGAATACAGCAGATGATTTTTCCATCAAGTTTCTGAAATTCAGCGATGAGATGATGAGAAAGTGGTCAGACTATAGGCATATACACTCAGATCCTCAAGATATGATGTTGGGTTAAGATCACATTGATTAGTCTGTAATCTGAATACCAATCATTGCCAATGTGAAACGTGGAGAATAAACTTGGAAACTAATTTGGTAGAGGATCTGAAGAGGTAATTTGTCTCAAGTCAAGTCCTCTACCATTAATTTGTCATTTTGAGTTTCAGTCAGTGAAACCGTTGCTGTACCGTCAGACAAACTGTGCCCAGTGAATGGCTGCAGACATCTGAAAACGACCCAGAGCTGGTCAGCAGTAGCTGTGGTGTGTTAGGGCCCTGAGGACCGCTTCATATTTCCTGCCTCTCAGTCAGTGTATTGTTCCTAATCGGAAGCTCCCAGTCCATAACTCTTAATGACATTTCCATGTTTACATGGACTTGTTTAGTCTAGTTTATCAACACAGTAGATCTAAACCAGGCTTGTATGAGAAAAGCTGCTTGGAAATTTCCCTTGGCAAAAATACCAACTAAAATATCTTTCATGTCCTATGCCCCCATCTGCTTTCCTGTTGCCCATTAATTGGGAAGTCATACTGCTACTTGGATAAAAGCTAAAGATTTAATTTGTATTTATTTAAAGATCACTACAATTAACCGTATGCACTCATATAGTGCTTTTTAGCTCTAATAGAGCACTTTCTTTTTTACTGTAAGCAAAAGTGCACACTGCTCACATTTCTGTAAAATCCACAGCCTGTGCGAAATAAGCTGCTACTGTTTCTGACATCTGCCAACCAAACTCGGGAATAAAAGTAATTGTGTGCATCAGAAGATAAGCGAGACAGACAATGAATATACAGTGTTTGAAATTTTTATATTAGAATTTGCATGTGGTTAAGATTAAATCTAGAGAAAGTGCTTGAATGTGTAGTTTCTAGAGCATGATGATATTGGGATTCAGAAACTAAAAGTATTTTATTAACCAAATTCTCTTTTCAGTTTTGCAACATTTATACTTCCTGCATTAGGAAGAAAAAATCTGCACAAGAAAACTGCACACTGCAAATGCACAGTAGACCTCTGCACCTGTAAACTACTCCTACAAGCCACAACACATACATAACTGTTCCTGTTATTACTGTTCATTATTACTGCAGGGTTGTACAACATAATCTATCAGTGTTTTCAGTGTTTCAGAATCATGTAACTCTCAGTAATCTGTATATTTTTTTCCGTTAAGTTTCATTTCGAGAAGGCATAGGTTCCATGTTCTTAACAGGGCAGGAGAGAGGTGAGGCTGTAAGTTATTATGGGTAACATATAGATGCAGGAAGTGGTTTGTTCTGTTATTTTTATCATTCATTTTAAAACAGAAATTTAGCAAACTTTTTTTCCAAATCACAGGGTTTTTTCCCGCCTAATCGGGAATGATTGAAGTTGAAGAACGGGCATTTTGGTTTAGCGCTGGGGAGCCTCTGAGTGCCTAATGATCATGTGATGCTGCTGTCCTAAAGGGGGGGCCGGGTTCGAGTTAGGGCAGACTACGGGCTTCACTCATGCTAAAATCCTCTTACTCGCCGTCACGCCATCCACGTCGTACTGCCCGACAGGTGGCAGCCACATTGTTCATGTGTAGAGCCTCAGCCATGTGAGTCTGTGTGACTCAGCCACTCATAACATGTATTAAGTACACAGGCTACACTTGGACAGACTTAGTCAGAGCATTCATAGCACATCGTGTGATCTGATAGGAATTATTGGCAGTCACGTAGATGCATGGACTATTTACTTAATGATTAATTGCTGTGATTGGAAAACTGATTCCGTGAAAGCTCTGTTAGCATGGATTAGATTTTCGTACTTTGTTGCATAAGTAATAGTATCAGAGCTAGCAACATTTGGCAATCCTAGGATTTAAATCGATTTCTTAGTGCGACGATTAATTTCAGAATCGTCTCTGGATTGAAAACAATTCTCAGTCTGTAAACAGTAAAGAGACGCTGCATTTTAGCTTTTTGTCAGAGGAAAAGCAGCTTAGAAGAGTGTGTGAGGGAGTCTTCACCTTTATTCATTTATGTTTCTTTCATCGTGGCACTTCACTTCAGGTCTTCTGCTCGCCCTGCAGTGGATGGCCGGTTCTCATTTGCTCTTTCTAAATGTTTAGCCACATGGATTGCCAACAGTTCACAGCCCTGACAAGGAATGGTTTCGTCTAATTACCAGCAGAGATTTTTTTTTCCTTGTGATGTAAGCTCAATATGGGAAAGTCAGTAGGGGAGGATGATTTCAAGCAATTCTGGGCAATTACCAGAGGCGATGAGCTAAAACTGAAAGAGCTGCACTCTGCCCCTTTATTTTTCTTTGTGTTTCGAGTCTGCACTGCTTAGTGTTTGCCTTTTTGCTGTTATTTACTCAATGGACTAATGCTGTTTTTCATTAAGTGTGGCAACTTTAGATAAATAGCTTTAAAGTCACAAAATTAGTAGGACAGAACTGAAGCTATTCACAGCTGTCATTTGTCAGTTTAAAAATAACGTAGGGGAAATGTATTATAGGGACTTCAAAGGAATAATAAAAATACTCCAGGCCTCCCTATTGTTCTTTTATTTATTTAATGCTTTTCAGGCTAAAATTACAAGCTATGTTAATTCACAACAGTCTTTCTCTTTCTTGTGCTTTAAGGTCTTTTTTCCATTCAGGGTGGCCTTGGCTTGGATTTAAAGGCACGGCCTGTGATTGGAGAGTGGGAAACATAAAAGAATCACAGTTGTAGTTGCAAGTTTGTCAATACGAACAAGGTCAAATAAAAATCGTCTGGATTTCTATGTGTTTATTTTGATTTTACTCTCCACACACCAACACCCACATATACTGAAGCATTCATTTCAAAACGAAGTGCCAAAGGCATGCCCGTGTTTATTGTGAGCTGGGCTTTATGTGGGATCTCGCTGTGAATCTGTGGACCGCTTTAGCATCAGTTCTCTCCGGCCATGTGTCCGAGGCGTGATATCACAACTGCTGAGTTGTAGTTTCTCCACTCACGTTTCTCTGGTGTGCTTCATGTATATTACTCATACGGCTTTAGCCCTGCATGACAATTAATCAGCTTAATACTGTCATCGACGCATGCATAAAGCCGCATGCATAAGGCCGCGTGCTCCGTCCTGCCGGTCTGCACGCACGTGACTTTCACATGATGACCTGGCAGTTATTGCTCTCCTCTTTTGTTTCATCCTGCTGTAAACTTATAGGACTTCACATATTTTTGTATTTAATATTTGTAAAAATGCATAGTTGTTTGTTGTGCTTTCTATCTAACATTCACACGCTGATGGATACAACAAAGATACTTTTAGCATGCAGACTGAAGCAGTCAGGAATCTAACCATCTTCCACCTTCCAATCAGTAGATGACCTCTGCCACTTCAAAGAGAAGGGAGGTACCTGCTGTGGTAACAGTTGTGAACAAGGCAGCAGCCGAAAGTAGCTTTCTTTTAGTGTGATGGATTTAAGTGCTAGCTAACATTTTTTTTTGAAGACTATAACTTCTAAAATGATTGTTTGACAGCTTCTTGTTGCTTTCATGGTAGCTCTTTATTTTTGTTCTATTCAGTGGAAGCTCATTGTTAGATGCAGTTCAGTACAGGATCATCCCATGAGTACTGATACAAGTTCTACATGGTAACAATGAAGATTTCTGCCCAGGCTTCGTAAAGTTGGTAGGTCCTTCATGATAGAAATATACACTGATCCGGCATAACATTATGACCACGTGCAGAATATTGTGTTGGTCCCCGCTTCTGCTGCCAAAACAGCCCCAACCTGTCGAGGCACGGAGTCCACTACACCCCTACAGGCTGGCTGTGGTATCTGCACCAAGATGTTAGCCACAGATCCTTTAAGTCCTGTAAGGTTTGTGGTGGGTCCTCCATGGATCGGACTTGCTTGTCCAGCACATCCCACAGATGCTCGATTGCTGGTTCAGCACCATTTCTTCCTTGGATCACTTTTAGATAGTGACCACTGCAGTTTTGTAGAGGACCCAGTCGTTTAGTCATCATAATTTGGCCCTTGCCAAAGTCACTTAAATCCTTACGCTTGGACATATTTCATCCTTCTAGCTCATCAACTCTGAGGAGAAAATGTTGAAAATGTCCCACCTACTAACAGGTGCCATGATGAAGAGATACTTGATGTTATTCTCATCACCCGTCAGTGGTCATAATGTTGTGCCTGATCGGTGTAGATGAAAAAGACAAGCATTAAATTCCGAGATTACAAATCGCCTCTGATAGAAGCAGGATGACAGTATAAACCCACAGAGCAAGAGCTCGTAACACTATCAGAAAAAAACTTTCATTTTCAGTCAAGCACTGAAGGCTTCTATCAAAATATGAGGATATTAGAAAACTGTAACACAGAGAAAATCAGAGCTGAAGGATGAGCCTGATGATAAATATAGATAAAAAAGGAGATTTTATATGATATGACTTGATTTCAACAGCCACTTTTCCCACGTGATATTATAAACCTTTAAAGTTTTCCACTTTTCAATGTGACACAGCAGATTCAGTTCAGTTCAGTTTTATTTATATAGCGCCAAATCTTGACAGCAGTCACCAAGGCGCTTTATATTGAAAGGTAAGGACCCTACAATAATGAATAAATAATAATAGATCAAATATCCAGTTTACCGGTGCTCGGTTCTGTTACTCCAGATCTTAGATATTAAATTGGTGCAGTTTTGCTGTCGAAACTGTGATCTGCCCCATGATAGATGCTTGAAGTCGGTTGGGGAAAAAAAGAAGAAAAAAGATGCTGGATGAAAATAAAATTTTGGCTCTAGATTGTGACACTTCGAGTGGGTGGAATTGGTTTGCTTGCAGTTTGTAATGGAGCTTAAATGTGTTTTTCAGCCCTGGAAATTTAATGTGGATATATCCTGTGCTTAAGAAGTTAAAGATTGAAAAAATGGGTTCAAAAAGGGTTCAAATATGTTGGAAGAAAAAAGGGAAAAGCTCAAAATTTTAAAACCAACACAACATATTATTGTAGTTTGCTAACTTCAAACATTTTAGAAAATTAGCATGTCTGTGATAATTTAAAAAAAAAGGTGATTCTGCAGGTGTCAGCTTATTTTATTTTTACATGATTGTATATGAAATGACCCTTTAGAGATTTTACATGGGAACAGCATGCTGCTGGTAAAACAGAAGTAATGTTAGCTAGTAGCAAAATTTGTGATATTGTTTCTTTGTAACCAGTCGAACTTAACATTTTGATTGTATTTTTAAAGTACAAAGAAGACACAACAGTGTTTTCTTTTTTGCACTGATTAGTGTTTCGCACTGAGAAAGAATTCATCCCTTCCAGACTTTTGCCTTTTCATGTCTAATTGTTCCTCAAGGCTTTCCCTGAAGTGTCAAATCCCACTTCACACTGGCATCCCCAGTGTGTTTTTACTGGGGCAGGTGTCATGTGCTAATGCGCCGTCCCACAGGAGACCCTCCTCATACCCAGGCTGTGATTGTGGCCAGGTGCTGTTCAGGTGTGCACTCGGTTTGCAGTGCAGTTTGGGTCACAGGTGCTGCCAATGCTGCTCCCTTTTCCCTCTTCATACCCAGACTCTCTCACATACACACAGACACTGTTTACTACAAGCTTTCACAATAAGAGCAGAAAATATGGACTCAAATATTGTTTTACACGTATTGCTTTATCAAAAGTGATGTGGCATAGATAGACTGTGTGTGTGTGTGTGATGAAGCAGAGACGAGAGAAGGGAAAACGAGGGGATGTGTGTAGTACAGTTTAGTGGCTGTAGCCGGTCATTATGCAGAGCTGCAGGGTGTGCTTATCTATTACTGCGGTCAGTGGAGCATGAAAAGCTGAAGACGAGCTGAAAGGGTCCAAATCCTGTTCCTCCTTACCCGTGCCGCCCACATCTCCCCACGCATCCCAGCCCACCCCGCCTCCTCGCTTCTCTCGGCCCTACCCCGCACCGTCCTGCCTTGCTTCCTTAGGCCCCGGCCCCCAGCATGTGACTGGTGAGGCTGACCAGCTGCAGAGGATCAGCTGTAGTCTGAGTAGGCCTCGAGGGCCGTCTCTCCATAGAGGATAGAAGAGTTGTGGTATAGCTAAGGTATGATGACATAATAAGTCTCTGAGAGACAGCTGCAGGGGTTAGAGTGCCAAAGTTATATTTATCAGCAGTGGAAAGGTGTCTTAATGTTGCTGCTTTCAGTCACTTTAGTTCATTTTTGTAATACTTAATCATGTTGAAATTGCAAGGTCGAGGCTATAAGATACTTAATTGCACACATGTGTTTGCAGATGTTTGCACAACAAAAGAGTCAAATTCTGTGTTAAAACTTTCCCATAAAAGAAGTTTTTATTAATCCAAATCCTTCCTCATTGTACTTGTTTCCTCGTATATCCCACATCGCTCTCCCCTCCCCCCGATCTCTCGTTGCTTTCGTCTCTTTCTGCCTGCAGCTGATGCCAAGAGGAATGTTGGGGGATTATTTAATACAAGCACAACACTAAAAGGGAAATGATTCATTCAGAAGAAATGATGTTAGAGGAACACTTTAAGTCTGCTGACTTTATTGCTTCACATTGCGTTGTTGATAGCAATGTTATATGTCTGTAGCTTTGATGTACAACGAGTTAAATGAGATTGTTAGGCAAACTTTTCACATGATCCTTATATGTGTTATTTAGTTTTGAAATGTTATACAACATCACCTTTGACTTTAGTACTGGTGATATTTACAGATGTTGTCTTTCGATCATTCGGGCTAAGCTCCTGTTGTTGTCAGTGGAGGCCAGTTGAAATTAATATCCCCATGCTCATAATCTAACCTGTCAGCACGTGCTGCTGTACACACCTGTCGCACACTGTAGCACATTTAATAAAAAATGTTGGCCATCACAAATAAAGAACACATGAAAAAAACAAAAACAAAGAAACTATGTCTTGAGAGCTTTGGTAGGTAACTCCGGACTAACGTGTTTTCAAGCTCTAAAGATTAGAGCTTGAAAACAGTAGAGCTGTTCTTGCATTCATCACGTAAACGTCTGGACCAGTTTTGATAAAATTCCCTTTGGTAGCAGTATTTGAACCCAGGTTGGGCACAGATGGGTGACAAATTCATCCTTAGATCTTCTTTTTTGCTAACTCTACCAGCTAAACTGGAGAATGCATGAAATTGACCCCTGGTTCCCGCACATCAATTTCTTCAACACGGACAGGTCAGGTTTTGAGTGAACTTTGTAGTTTCCCTCCAATAGCCGATTGGAGGGAAACCGATTGGCCACCACCTCAGAAGTTGGGTCCTTGTCGAGACGAGGCACAGAAAGCCTGGCCGGCAGTAGCTCGTTAATTCTCTTGCCCACCCCTCCTCTAACTCCCGCCTCCATTTTTTTCCACGGTCACAACTGCTTGCCCAGGCGTCCTGCGTCCATGCTGGGAGTGCTGGCAAACAAAACACTAGATAATGTTACACTCCCGTCTTGTTGGACTGCAGTGGACTGTAATTGGATAATAAAATGCAAACATTTGTTTCGCCTTTACTCCCACTTGACAATGCCTGACATTTTCTCCTGCGCTGGCACAGCCCCGAGAGTGTGAAGTGTGGGAAGTGTAGAGCGAAGCATGGCTCTGTGAGACTTTTTTTTCTCTTTACTGCCATGAAAACGGGGGTGGGAAGGTAAAAAACAAAACAAAACAAACCAACAAAATTCCAACTTGAAAATCAACAAACCTCTTTTAAATGGTGACTACAATTTATGCCCTCGTGCAGTGCCATCCACACAGAGTACTCATCAAAAGATTTATCCCCTTCAGGCTTTTTTTTTTGGTGTTTTATTTAGTGGAGGCTTTTGTTCTGAAGACTTTTTGGGGGGTTTAGGGGTATATCTGCGTAAGGAAATATTCCCACAGTGCTTGGAGCTGGATCAGCATTCCTAACCCATGTGTGTATCCTTCCTTGTCCTTCACCTCTCTCCAGCTCTCTCTGTTGTTTTGCTGTTCAACAGTTGTTTGGCATCTAAGACCAAACATAATCTTGTACTTTGATGCAACACACTGACTTGATTCTAATAGCCGGCTGGGGGACATTTCTTCAGCTTGTTAAATGTGCTCTTGTTTCCCCAGACAGCGCTCTGTCTCATCCTCACAGAGATGATGGCGCTGAGCTCACACGTGAATGCGAGATGCAGGGGAGCATGTTAGTGTCCCCACTACAGCAGCATCCATTACAGTGTTGGTGTTCACATGGTGGGAGACGTTATTAGGGAGCTCATCGCCTTTCTCCTCTGAGAGAATGGATGTGTGATTATGAAGTCATCAGCTATGAACCAGTGAGGCTGCGGAGAAGCACCCCTCCTCATGGGTCCTCAGGGTGCCATTGATTGGTGACCATGTGTTTGTGCCTGATAGACTGTGAAATGGTGTGTTGCTGCACGGCTGTGTCACACCTGCGTCCCACCAAGGTGATTGATTGGTTTGGTCATGTGGAATGTTCCCATCTGGTCCGCAGTAATGCATTTTTTTCCTCATTTGTGAATAACAAGCACTGGCAGGAGAATAGTTGGGCTTGGAAAAAGGCAAAGGCCAAGCGAAAACATTTTCCCCTGTCCACCTCCACACCCCCCCTTTTTTCCCTTTTACCGAGTTAGAAGAAATTCAAATAGACCGAGCCACGGCACCTGATTATCCTGGGAGAGGGGATAAATACAATCAGGAAATCCCCATCTCTCCTCTCATACAGAGAGATGGATTTTAGGGGGAAAATAAACTGGTTAGCTGGAGCGAAGGGCAGAAGCTAGCTGCTCCTGATTTTCAAAGTCATACTTAAGGGGTAAAAAAAAAAGCGCAATAAAACGAGGAATATCTTTGATCTCGCTGATTTAGACACCTTCTCTTGATTAGTAACCCCTTCTGGATTTTTTGCCTCATCTAAAAGCAGTATAGTTTTTTCTCCCCCCCTGAGCCAAGTGTGTTATTTTGTTCCTCCTTCTTGCATTCTTCCCAGTTTGATTTCCCTTAATCCTGGTCCCTTGCCTTTAATTGATCTATTCATTCCACCTAATGGCTAATTACACATCAGGCTGCGTGAGCAGATGCATTTATCATCATAGTACATAATAATCAGTGACATTTCAACAAAGAAAAAAATAAATATGCAAATAAGAACTCATTAACATTTGCTCTTGCTGTTTTGAATAATGTTGGCGCTGACAAGGCTGTGCGCAGAATTGATGTTGAGCTCAGGGCGAGGGAGTCATGTTTCCTCGGTGCTTTGTGGCTCTATTATTTCCCTCTGTCCTACTGTTGTTTCTAATGCTGGGCTGTAGAAATCCTCCACCAGTGTACACACACACACACACACACACACACACACACACACACACACACACACACACACACACTGCCCTAACCTCTAACCCAGTCAGCTTTTATTTACAGTCTAAAAAAATCTGCTGGGAAGCATCAAACAGATTTGGATGGATGGATGTACACAAACTCATAAGTGAAGGAAACAAAAGGAGGCGTGTTAAAAGGTATGGGGGAAAAGGGAGTGAGTGTACGCCTGGCATGTCCTTGTACCATCTCTGGTTGCCAGAGGAATGTATTAGTAACCATGGAGCCTGCCTAATTTTACTTCCAAGGCACCCAGACAGGCTAAAACATTAGCGTCGTGTAGCCGAGAGTACCCTACTGACAGTTTATCATTTAGTCACGTCGGAGTCTGACTCCTGTAGTGCACATCTTTCTCTAGGGATTCAGCATTAAGCTGTATTAAAATATTTACATTTAAATGCTAAAGTCACATAAAAAATTTTGAATCTTGGCTGCAACTAAACCTTTTTTAAAGAAACGTTTTGAGTTTAGCAGTTAAAGATTCAGTTTTATTCATCATGTTTTGATGTATTCGACCGTAATACACATCGGGTTTACTCAAATAGTCAAAAATGCACAGATTCCAGCGAAATAACGTTACTTTTGCTGTATGTTGACCAGTTGTTCTTACATCTGTAGTAACCCCCCAAAGGCCCATTGGGAGCCAGAAAAATGATGGGGAGTCATCACATAATGACGCGTATGAGCAAAGATCCACAGACACAGCAAAAACAAACTAACTGAGTTGGCGTGTGATAAGCTCACTTGCTTTAAGCATAATTCCTCATACTGTATAATGTGTTTGTTTTCATGGTCTTGACTTTCCTTGGAGCGAAGGAAACTGACTCATTTTGTGGATGGAAAAAAGAGACCCTTGGAATGCATCTGAGAGGCAGTGAAGCACGCTCGCTAATTGGCTGTTTTTGTGGCAAGGGTTTTGAATTGATCCCTGGGGATGCTTAGGTCACTACCTCTCACAGTATCAAAATAAGGGGCTCAGCACAGTGCAGTGCTATACTGTGGTGCAGTCTTGTGATCAATAAGGAGGCATGCTGTGAATGACTGGCCAGCTTGCCTTTTTTTTTCTGCAAAATTCCTGCACCTACTGTTGTTTACACTCTGCTCCACTAGCTCTAGGCAGATGACGCTGAACTGGTTTAAAACTTGCAGGAAAAATTTAAAGTCTTTTAAACATGAGTTACATTTTTATTGGTTTAATGTGCAGATTGTATTTAGCATTTACCTACAAATTGTTTGCTTTTATTTAAATTAATTTTGTTTATTAACACCCGAAGAGGGGTGCTTTATAGACGCCCGTTAGACAGTCTGGGCTTCTCTGCTCAGACTGATGCCCCCATGACCTGAACCCAGATAAATAGTAAAAAATGGATGGTTGGATGGATGAAAGGAAACGGAGAACGTTCGCCTTTAGAGTAAAAGTTGTGCCTTTTGAAACATGATTGAAGGGATAATGAAGCCCTAACGATGTTGAGAAGACAATCATGGTTCTCAGTCATGTGGTCTGTCATCTTTTGTGCTTTATACTCTGGCTGTTGCAGGAAACACCATGTGGAATTCATTTTTAAGCAGTTTAAGAAGTATATGCCCTCTGAGGTTGGTGGGTTAAAGTTATGAAATGATAGAAAACATCTACAGAAGTCTTATTGAGCAAAAATACCAAATTCCCACCTTTTGTAGTGTAGCTGTGTAACAGCTAGTAGTGGAAACAGGTGTCTTGGACAGTTCTTGCTTGGTGAGTACCAGCAGTCTAGGTTGGGAAATTAAAAACAGAGATGTGCTCAGCCCCAAAATAAGAAGGGAAATAAGCAGACAAGGAGACCAAGACCCTAAAGAGAAAACTGACAGAAATATGTTCCCTCTTGAGATGCAGTGAGAGAATGTGCCAGAAGTTAATGTACCAGGGTAACACTTGCGAAATTTAGTCTGTGTGGAAGAAACAGTAGAAAGCAGCCACTCTTGATAAAAGGCACATGGCAGTAGCCCGGAGAATGGAAAAACAGCAAAAGACTGAAAAGCATGAGGAAAGCAACTGTTGGATCTGGCTCAACAATAGGTGAACTAAAAAAAAAGTCATAAAAGTGCTATATTTAGCAGAAACTGGGCACAGAGGAAATCATATCCGTCATCTGAAGCACGATGGTAATACAATAGGACCATGAAGAGCCAAATTATTTGTTAGATATGAAAGTTTTTCTGCTTCACTGTGCCAAAAACTTTGGAGTGGCGTGATGATTAAAAAAACTCTTAAATTCTGAGTAGAGTAGCTTCACTACAAGTGTGTGAAAAGCCTCGCGTGGCACTACTCGAGCGATGCTTTAAAATCTGTGGAATGACTTCATGATGCCTGTTCACAGCCTGTGCAAAGGTGCCAGTGACAAACTGCAGTGCTGTATTTGAAAGTGTGATATCCACACAGAGAAGAAGACCCAAAGCTGTTAAAGCTTCCAAAAGTGTCTCTGCAGTGTGTTAACACCGAGAGCTGGATGTTTTCAGTTTGGTATTTGATTCATCCGTCCATCCATCCATTTCCTGTCACTAACGGGGGTTTAAGGAGACTTTGGCATTTCCTAGGCCGTCTCACAGGTCTAATCTCTCCAGTCCTGGATGTGCACGGGCCTCCTCCGAGATGGGACATGCCCAAAACCTAGGAGGACCCTGGGTCCCCTCAGTTGGCTCAGTCAAAAAACATTTATGTCTAAAATGCTGACTTTAATTTTATTTCAAGTAACTTTTCCATTTAATTTTGTTACATAAAAACAGCATAAAATGTTACATTTACTGGAATGACTGGTATACATTCAGTTTATAGCAGACACGTTTTCCTTAATAATGAACTATTTGAATTAGCAAACCTTTGTTTTCATATATTTCAGTTGCAGTCTTTAATCAAAATTATCATTATATTATTATCATGTTTATTGAGGGTGAAGAATCATTTCTTTGAGTGCTCCTTCTGATGTGTAGGAGTAGCGGCTGAGCTCCTCTGAATGACCAAGCTCCTCGAAGGCTGATCCCAGACACACCAGAGTGTTTGCTATTTGTTCTCCTTTATTAATATAATACTATTTGTTTGGGGAAGTCCTTTTTCTAGTTTGTTGCATGGCTGTAGGATTTTAGGTTTTTACCGAACTGCCGATGAGGTGTGTGGCCTGGGAGATAAAGACTTACCTCAGTGAATCAGCTGCGTTGTGCTGAAGATGGATCCTCCTCTGCAGTGAAATTGTAGTTACACCTTCTCATCTCTGTGTGATATGCTAATGAGCAGCTTTGCCGAATATTTAAATCAGAATTGATGGGATTTTTTTTCCCACTCTTGAGATTGATTTTTCATTGCATTGGGGATATACTGAGTGATGTCTGCATATATACATTTGTATTATTGATGGTGATTGCGGTAATTAAGCCACTTTACTCGCGTTGCTTTCTTACATTTTCTATCTCTCACTGATGTTTTAAGGCACCTAATGAATTGTGCTGTCTATCAATCACTGCACTTCGGTGACTCATTAGTGGGCCTGTGACGGCACAAAAAGAAAACACATGCTTTAGTCCCATGTAGAGCCGCACAGAAAAAATGGGCGCACTCAGGAAGTAATAATAACAATATTTGTGTTGCTCTTGTTGTGAGGCTGTGATCACACAGACTTCCACGGAGGAGGCAAAACAAAATGCGGCCGATAACAAGCCTCAAGTACATGAAACGGTTAAATCCTGCTTTTATTTTAATTCTCTTTCCTCACAGTAGGGATGTGCTTTAATGTATAAGCTTCAAACGTAACTAATTCAATCATGAATGTGCAGTTTAAAAAGTTACTTTGAGTCGTGTTCATTAATGGGAAATTCACTCTTGTACTGTGACCTATTTTCCTCACGGTAAGTTGCAGTATTTGTGCGTCAGACAGAAGATGGTGTCACTGCATGATATTTTATTCAGCTAATTTAGGCTCCTGGCTTTAGAACCGGCCAGCCCAGCATTATGTTCCATTTGATGTATCACTTTGTTCTACTTTACCTCAGCGTTATAAATATGAATTCTCCTGAAATTTGGGAGCAAATTCCTGTAAATCTACATCACACCACAGAGAGATTTAAGCTGTGTTTTTGCACCACACATCGCAGAAGGCACTGAAGTGTTTGCTGAGGGCAGCAGGGAGAAACATGATCAGATAAAGAGGTTAGAGCTGCTGCATTTGCTGAAGAATAGTTTAAATAAGCTAAGAGACCTGCTCATCCATGATCCCTGTGCATACTCCTGAAGTTAGAGTGCGGTCTGAATGGGGGTTGACATGTCTTGTGGTCTCACAGGTGCTTAGTCTAGCTTCAGTTTCTCCAAATTTGTGGCTCTGACACCTTATTTCTCACTGATAGTTGTAAACCTATGTACATTAAGTGTACATTACACTTGCTGTTCCATGATGTTTTATTCTTAAAGTCAATTCAATTTGCTAAATAATGATGTTTTTACTCTCAAGAACAGGGTAATCAAAGCAAAAAAACAAGACAACTATGCCCTATATTTGCAAATTGGCACCATTTAAGGAAAAATGCAACCTGTCTATTATGATTAAGTAACATTACATACAAAGCAGCAGTTTTCTGACTTCTGTAGCTGTTCATGCCAACCGTGTAATTTTGCAGGACATATTTGTGGCATTTATTTTTTCAGATTAAGCGAAATTCTTTAGATTATTTTTTTTGTCAAATAAACAGATTTGACTAATCAGGCAACTGCATTTGGCAACAAGTGCGCTTGTAGCTCAAAACGCAACCTGGTACTGAATTTTACAAAGATATGGAAATAGTAAAGCCATGCTGTTTTACCTCAGACACACACTTAGACGCTGCTGTGGGTCAATCGGCTCTCTGAAGTGATTTATCTGCCTCCTCTGATGTGCTCCCAACTCTGCCGATGACAGCTGAAACTGCCCTCGCTCACATCCTGAAATATGTACGAAAGCAGTCGTGATTCAGCCTCTACTGCTGGATCAAACCTTCTTGTGAGAATTGGATGAATTCAGAATCTCAGTTTCTTCTTTCTTCTTTAGAAAAATCCAGAGCAGCTCATCATCACTTCTTGTGGATGAATTTGTTGCCCCCCCCCGCAGATCTTTCGGCGTGTACAAGTTTCCATCTGAGAAATTGGGAATTTTATGTAGTTTTTTTAGCAACACGCTCGATGTAAAGGGCTAAACACAGTAGGCAGCACTTGTTAGACTTCGTTCTGTTAGGCTTTGTTCTCATGGCCCTGAGGGACTGCTTCTCTGTGTCATAGTGTAAAGTGCGACTGTTTTTGCAAACACATCTGTTGTTTGAGTCTGGGCCTACGACACTAACGATCAATTATTCACGTCAGACGCGGTGTGTGTGCAAGAACACGTGCTTGCAGTGAATATTCAACTCTTGACCAGACCTTTCTCTCTGATTACATCTGATGAGTGAAAATGAATTTCACTAAACCGTCTTCGAAAATGAGGCAGAAAATAAAGAAATTAATATTCTCATTCAGAGGAGACATTTCATCATCCTGCCATGATGGAAAACGTTGGTGGTAACTGACAACTTAATCCTATTTCTTTTTTGCAAGCGCAATGGCTCAGAACTGTTTCACATCATTGTTAGAAAAGAAGCAGCTTTGCCAGTTAAACGATCCTCTCTGATTCCCTCAGCTTCCCTCATCTCTAAAGGCGGCATGGACAGATGCAGAACAACTGTCTCCTGCAGGACTGCTCAGATAAGCACAAGTGAATTCTCTTAGATGTGCCTCGGTTCACCTGCGCATGTGAAAGTGCTGTTCAGATCAGTCATTGTGTAACAAAAGATCTGAACTATGCAGGTTTTTAACGCACAAAAAATATTTTCCTTGTCCCCAGAGTAAACAGAATTTAGTTCCAACACTTTTGTCTGTGCTTGTAATATTTGGAAGTCTGACAAAAATAATGTACGATGCCGTTAAAGTTATTCATCATTCTCCCAGAGGAGCTCTCATTTGTTTGTTTGTTTTTTCCAGGGGACTAAAAGTGCTGAGTGTGGATATTGTGATGTGTGTGATTCATGGGTGTTGTGTGCTTTAAGGTCTATTTCCCCCCCTGACGGATCCTTGGGAGCCTTCCTCTGAGGATTTGACACTGAGAGACGGACTCTGACAGTTGGATCAGTAATTATTCACCAAAACATACTTTGCATACAGAAAACTTTGAGAGTCATAACGCAGTTTTACAGAAGTATTGCAGGTGTTGCTATTGGTCTGCTGAATAGTGCTTGTAACAGAACCTGCTTTTACTGGAATCCAGATAAGGAAACTTTTCGTGACTGAACCATTTACTGCAGGACAGTTGAGTACATTTGATCTCTTGAATGTAAAGGATTTTCTGTACATAAAATATTGGTTTCAGAACTTCCCATTTTGCCACTGCCGTGTTGATGTTTTTGGAGCCATACTTAGATGTCAGTCGACTGCAATAGTTTTGCATTTGTGGACTTTGTGTGTGTCAAGCAGACACACATACCTACTAGTTGGTGCTAAATAACAGACTAGTGCCCCATTTATGCTTGCTGTTGTTACGCTAACAAACAGAGTTTTGGCCTGCTGCACACGTTTTTTGTAACTTGGCATTTCGTGGCTGGACTGAAGACAGGCGTGTATGAGCAAGAGGTCAGAGATTACAGAGAGGGATCATCTTGCAACATCTTGAAACTGATGTGAGACTTTCTTGAGAAAACTCTGAGAAAGACTCGGCAATTGCTTTCCTTGAGTGCAGCGAGTCCGTTCTGCCTGAAGCACCAGTATGAAAGTTGAGAGGGCACATGACGTCATAGTGGGCTTATTAAAGTTCTAAAATTCCTGGTCCTGAGTGCAATTAATGCAAAGTAAGCCATTTTTTTCTACATAGCTCCATTAAAAGTTCTCTACAGTTCACCAACAGGGTTAGGGTTATGTCCAGTTCGGCTTCTCAGATTCAGATTTGAGACCCTGAAGGCAGCTTCTGCCTGTCAAAAGGGATATACCCCTACCTTCAAACTGGAAAAAAAATCTTAAATAGCTGACTTGCTGGAGATGGGCTACACCCTGGACAGGTCATCAGTATATTGCAGTGCCAATCATTTACACACACATTCACACCAATTTAGAGTCACCAGTTAAGCTAACATGTTTGGTTTTAGACTGGGGTGACCATGACTAGGGGATTCAAACCTGTGGCCTTCTATGCTCACAACAGAGAAGCAACAACGCTAGTTACTGCACCACCACACCGCCCAATTATCCAACTATCAATAGAGACCAAAACTATTTTCTGTACTGGGCTGTAAATATGTTTATTTCTGCTGTAAAATTGTTGAGTTTAACATGCAAGTCTATGGGGATTGGCTCACTTTTGGAGACAGCTTCAAGTGGCCATTAGAGGAACTGCCAGGACTTGGCTTCAGTTTTCAGCCCCGGAGATTTCCACTTGATGTACATCCATGAGTCCGTCAGCTAATCCGTCTACTGATTCAATCCCTCGTTCTTTGTGTCCTTCTTTTTCCTGCCAGCATCAGATGATATTACAGTAGACAGCAGATGAAAGTGGGACAAACTGGGCTGTTCGCTTCAGTGAAAGGAACAGCAGCTCCAAGATTGTCCAAAGATATTTTATTATTGCTCTAAACAGAAAAAGAATCCTGCTCGTGTCCTCGAATAAAAGCTCCCAAATTTGTTAAATGATATGTCAGTATACTACAGTAGAGTCTTTGTGGGCTTCTGTGTTGTTTACATGTTGTTACCCAGAAAGAAAGATATGAGTATTTCCTTTGCAATAACATTTTTACCACATTTAAGCATGCTTGTGAGTTTTTTCTTTTTCATTTAAAGCCCTCAGTTTTGCTTAGTAGACAACATCTGACAGCAGCAGAATAGGTGTTCATCAGGTATAGCAATAATGTTTTAAATCATTACAAGGGCAACGCACAGGGAAACCAAACTCCTCCTTTCTGTGACTGCTCGGCACAGGAGCTGCATCACAGCATTCACCGCTCCAGTGTGGCTGCTTTTAACTAGCATTGTTTGAGTGATTGTGTACTAGACAGGCTCCAGAAGCAAATGTGTGACCTTAAATTGAATAATGTGAAAATCCTGTTTTAAGCAAACAGGTGCAACAATGTACAAATCACTGTGAGTAAAGCTAAGAACACATTACAGCAAATTAAGTGTTCATCTTGCGCTAAACGCTTGACTGCAGGCTAAATACCACAGCCTGTTATTACTTATAAAACCATCTGCATTCCATAAAAGTTCCATAAAATACTGAAATAGTAATTATTCTTTTTTTGTCTGTTTTTACAGGTAAATCAGAGAGGGCTTCGTTTCTTGGATATGGCAGGGATCCTGCGGCATCTGGCTGCCAGGTGAGTCTCTCATTGTTGCTTCTATATAGACCTTTGCATCATTTCCATCCCGCTTTTAAAATGTTTTACTTCAAAATAAGTCAAACAGTATTTTTTTATTGTTATAGGCAGTCTCATTATAGCAAATATGTGTGGTGAGTGTGCTGTGCTGAGTAGTGAGCGTTAAAAGTTAAACAGACCCCCATACCTCAGGCTGGTGCCAAGCTATGGCTTCTCGGCTTTGTCCCATTGAGGCTACAAGACCACCAAGACCCCCTCCTACAATGTAAACTATCTTTGCTTTGGCTTTCTGACTAACTCTACTGTTTTAGATATTGTGAATAAGCACAGAGGAAAGAGTGCACACCTGCAGCTGCACAGATCTGAGATTAACCAACTGACATCTAATCAGGACAAATAGCTGAACAAGACGACTGATCTCATGAGCTACTTGGCACATGACGTGTGGTCATTTTACAGTCAATCAAGACTTACACAATTCCCAACTTGGCTCAGAAGACAGCGTGGTAACAGTTTGCATATGAATGATTATGAAACTGACCTCACGGCCAATTGTTTGTCAGTGGTGCTAGTTTCAGTCCTTATGCAAATATAACCTGCAGTCAGCTGAGACTGAAGAAGTCACTTAGATGAGTGACGAAACGTTTCTCCCACTGAAAACACTACGTCCAGATGAACAGAATCAGCTTTTTGGGAGAGCATGGTACCATTTGTACCTTTGTGCATATTGGTGCTGAGGTGTGCCTCACATGAGCTGTGGCTTCTTAACATTTAATATCAGAATTTCAGGATTTTTTCACCACAAAATCTGAGATTGAATAGGGAAGCTTGTACAATCTTGAGATCTATTCAAGAGTGGAAGAGGATGATTGTTGAGTGATGTTCGTATGTTGTTCCTCCCAGACTGACTACAGTAGCATAAAGGAGGTCAGACCCAGTGCTGCTGAAGGTATTCAATGTCACTGAACAAAGGCAACAGCAGAAGTGGGTCTGTTGTGCCATGTGAAAGCTCCAGCATCAGTGACAGATTGTTTTTTTGCAAACTATTTTCCTGACCTACATTTCATATCAGCGAAATTATCTTCATTTCTTTTGTGCTGCTTCTCATGTACACATTGTTTTTTTAGTCCCAACTAAATTTGGAACTTTAAAGCATCAGATAGAAACGTCTCAGTGGTAAACTGTGTCAATCCTCAGCTTGCAAAGAATCCAAGAGGGCACATGAGGCAGGTTTTCAAGCCAACTACTACTACTCTTCATCGGGCTGAGTTGACCTCACTCACACACTCTACGCTCTCCTGATCTCCAGCCGATTACTCTAATTAGACCAAGCTCTTAATTGGGCGTCTTAACCCAGTTTGTCAGGGTTGTAGAGGTCAAACAGATATTGGTGGCAGGGTAACATGGTAAGCTTTCAAGGCTGGCGGAGTCTGTCCTCTCATGTTAAAAAAAAAAAAAAGATATGTGAAATCTTTTTTTAAAACAAAATAGAATTTTTTGTTTTCTGCTTTTTTTTTTTCTTATTATTCATTTCTTTTAAAATCAACCACATCTGACAGAAAGTTCCCAGTCAGCTGATTTTTATTTAATAAAGACATGCAGAATTTCACCAAAATTTCCACACACATTGAGCTAGGCTCAATTTTACACTTTTTAATTCTTTTAAAAAATTTTTTTCCAAATTCTGAGCCCTCACAACTTATAGACACATTCAATTTGCAGAGCTTAAGAACGTATTCCATCTCAGTTACATTTTATAGCCTTTAAATTTTAAAGGCATTAGAAGTTAATGCTCAAAGCTGGTCATAGAAAGTGCTGAAAATACTGAGAAGAAGATGATTTTGGTTTTTGATTGTGGCATTTGCTGTGGGTGTAAAACTGATTTGGTTTTAGATTTTAACAGAGCCTAAATGTGCTTTTCAGCACTGAAGGCTTCATGTGGATACTTAAGAAGTTATATGGGCTCATAAAAGCTGGAATAATTATGTGAATTAAAAGTGCAAAATTTAAATCAACTGCTTTCTACTTTGAAACCACATAACTCAGAATATTCATAGCATGAAGTAAATTTTTTGCATGTTTTTTTTTAAATATACTGAAGTTAGTGTACTAAAGAAAGATCTAATACAAGCGGTCAAGTGAGAGACACTGAGTGCTTCTCTTTATTAAAATATGTGTTATTTTGAACAAAGCTCTGTTTAAATGCAGAGAGCTTAAAAAAATGACTGGTTGAAGGTCAGTTTGGACAATAAAAGTTGTTCTTTTCCTTTAGTTTTTAAACATTTCTGCGTTTTCTCTTTCAGCCTTCTGTAAGGACAGACATTGGGTTGGCGAGTCCGAGTTCAGTGACTACGTCAGGGAAGTCTGCTACTCCTTTCTTCTCCTTCACTGCAGCCAATCCAAGAAGACGTTCTCTGCCAGACCCTCCAGCCATCGGTCAGTGCCGTCTTCATGACTGAAAGAAAAGTGCTCTTAAATGACCAGCAAAGCAGGTTTTACAATATTTGAATTTCACATTGTGCTCCAAAAGTAGATCAAGTTTAGATAAAGACAGCCTTAATTATGCAATGCAGGATTCGAGCCTTTCTGATAAAGTTGTTTTTTGGACCACTTTAGCTCATGCTTGAGAAATCCCAATTACATACGAACTATTGCTCAGTCAGTTCTTCATATGCCTCTCATCTCAGATTTGGCTGTATAAAGGAAAATATTGTATTTTAATCAGAAATGTGCAAGATTTTAGGTCCATACTGTCATTACTTTGATTAAAAAAAAACAGGATGAGGATCTGGGCATTTTTTTTCAAGCTCCTGTTTTGAGGTGCAATATTTAAATTCAATTATGTAGAAAACTACTTGAGCTAGGTCCTGCAAAGGAGTAGAGTAATTATTAGGCGCTGGGGCTCTATGATCACACACTATCGGGAGTGTAGCTCAAGTTAAGGTAAAGTTAACTGAATTACTGTATTTTCCACACTATAAGGCGCACTTAAAATCCTTTAATTTTTCAAAAATAGTCAGTGCACCTTGAAATCCGGTGCACCTTATGTATGAATTCTGGTTGTGCTTACTGTCCTCTAACCGATTTTATGTGGTGCATGGCCTGAAAAATCTGTCAAAAAAATGTTTTAGTATGACTTTGGTAAGCTACCAAGCGGCACTGCTTGATGGATTGTCTGAGCATTAGGGCTACCGTAGTTAGGAGCCTCATGGACTCGGAGTAATCTGGGTCCAAAACTCCGTCTATTCAGGTCCCAAAGTCAAACGAACACTCTGGCGTCACTGAGAATTTAAAACTGTCTAAATTCTTTCATCTTTAATAAAATGATCAGCGTTGCTGCTTTACCAGGTGTAACAATTACGTTAACACCCAGGCATTCATTCATTCAAAACAGAATTTATTAAATTTAATGGAGTTGGAAGTTAGCAGGAAGTTAGCTCGCTAGCTTCGCTACCTAAACGTGATATAGCATGTTCTGACTGGAAAAAAAAATAAAAACGTACAGCTCTGCTATCACTTCCAACATAAATGAAGACAGAAAACTAAACAGCAGTGACGTTTGCGGTTGGGCTAGCTGGTATATAATGCTGTGCTATGTGATCACTAGCAACACAGCTATGTTAGCATAACATAAAGCATACCACAGTGAAGCTGGAGGATGAACGCTAATTAAGTTAAGGTGAGGGTTCCCGATGGTTTTTGACAAATGCAATTGCATGGTAGTGTACTGTAAACGGACCAAACTTCAGTCAGGAGAACAACTGAGATAATCCATCCACAATAAGAGGTTAGTTATTAATATACTGCAACAACATGGGAATGGAGCAGCTGCGAGAGAATTCAACATCAATGCCTTATGTATGAAAACAGATCCCTTCATCTACAGTGTGCATCTCATAATCCAGTGCGCCTTATGGTCCGAAAAATATGGTATTTTGTATGTTTGATCTCTGATGAGTAGAAATCACAATAGGTTGTTATATTTACAGCTTCACATTTTCATGGCACATGTTCTTTAAAATTGCGCAAATCATGTGTGTGGTTTCACAGATATTATAGCTTCAATATGGAAAAAAACCAAACATTTTCATCTAACTTTAGTGTGATATTCCTCAGGTGTGAAACCATTTCCAAGATCTAAATGAGCTCTTTTAGAAAAAGAAACTTTCTGTTAATATTATATCAAAAAAATTGTGATTCTCTCATTTTCGCTATGTAAATATTTTTTAAATACTTATTTATATTTATGTACAGCCATGGTGAGGCTTTGTTTCTAATGTTTATCGAGCCTTGGGGCGTCTGCGTGACAGTGTTAATTGTTTGACAGTCTTAACATCCACTGCACAATAAAGGAAAACTAAAAGTAACAGCAAAACTAATAAAAGCTAAACTGAAACAAGCAGGTAAATAATGGTAAATAATTCAGTTAGTTTTCCTTTTTTTCAAAAGTCTAGTTTTTATATTTATTTTAGTTACTGATTTTCACATCTACTTTTAACTTTTAGTTTAGTTTTATATAATCACTTGATAAGATTAATAAAAAAAATGACAGCTGTAATAACTCCACATTTGATATAAAACTTGGCCAGCCCTAATATGAACACACCCTGCTTTGGTGTCTGGCTTCAGTCGTCATCAGGCTGCGTTGAAAGAGCAATGACAAAAACACACAAAAAAACAAGTATCGACATATTTCTCTGATATGTCATGTAGGACTGTGTGTAGTTTTCTTTTATTCTTTATGTGAAAATCACAAACAATGCTTCGTAGGATTTTGTTGGTGAGTTATGGCTTCTGTACAGTTGCCTCTTTATTATTTTGTTTTCTGCCTTTGAATGAATACACCCTGCTTTCATCTTTCCACAGATCCTCTCCAAACAAAAAAGGTTCGCAAGGTCCCTCCTGGCCTGCCTTCATCTGTGAGTGGAAGATCATCTACCTCTCATATAAATAGATTTCACAGTGAGCTCACCTAAACAAACACACTCACTCAAACACACATACACACACACACACACACACACACATCTTTACCACTCACACACCCTCTCTTTTCACAGTTGTACACACAGAGCGCTCTTGACAACCCCGGCACACTTCTCGGATTGAAATTGTGTTGTCTCTGTGCGGCTTGTTCAACAGCGACTGCGGTGGTGGCTGTTTGATTTAGACTTTTAGTGTTTGTTGTTTACATGCTTGTTGTTTTAATCCGAGCACGTAGGGGTCTCGGCGGGCGACAACTTCCTGCAGATTTTTTGGTGTGTCGTGCAAAAGCGCATGCATGCGTGCGTGCGAGTGTGTGAATACACATGTGGACCTTGAGGTGATTGATTTTCAGTGCTGCCCTGTCACAGTCTAGCCTCCTCACAGCCTCTCCTGGGAGAAAGAGAGGCTGTCAGAGCGGATCCACAGCTCTGCTCTTTTGATGTTTAATTAGTCATTACGTAGCCGAACAGGAGGACAGACAGAGATTAATAGCACAGAATATCTGAAATTTCTATTGGTAATGATCCCGGTGGAGCAGAAACCATTAGGATGCAGAGAAGTGTGGAGCTCAGCTTGTATTCGCTTAGACAGGGGGTGTTGGAGTTCATTAATATGCATAAATCACTAAGTCAGATGTTCATTGTTAAAAACCCCGGTGGATCGTCAGAGGTTTTTATTAGGCTTTGCCTTGAATTCTCAGAACTAGTAGAAGACAAGGATTTTTAAAAAATGTTTTTTCCTTTTTAATCAGAAGCAACTGGTTTACCAAAAATCCAACATTTTCTTTCCTTAAACAATGACGGGGTTTCTTTTCTTCTTTTGGCGAGGGAGTCTGAGACTGGATTTGCCTTGCAGAGCTTTGATAATCATCACCTCTACTGCTGTTACTCTGAAATTAAATATGGAACAGGCCACCGAACATAAAAGGGTGGCATGTGTTTTGTTTCTGGATTTGTATTTGAAAAGAAGTTTGTCAGAGCATGAGGGAGAGAGAGCAGTCCCTGGCAGGAGCAGGAACGTGCGCTGCCTTCCTCTTAAGTAAGTGATATATTTGAGGTCTTGTCAGACGGAGGGAGGGAGGCAAAGAATGGTTGCCTCGCGGGTTACATCTCTTTGTTGTGTAAATGGACGCTGGGCTTTTATTTGTCAGTACTTAACACATGGGCGCAGGTGCGGTTCTGTGACTCATAAGAGTACAATCAAGCAGTACAATGCTAGATGGGGAAAAACAGTGACAGAGCATGGGATAAAATACAGCTTCTTCTTGTCACTCAGTACAGCTCAGAAGATAAAGCCTGGAGCTTGGAGGAATTATCCCAGTTAGTCTTTGATCCCATTTGAAAGAATAAAGATGGCTGACAGAGAAAGGAAAACATAAAGAGTTTTTCTCCTCTTTATTCTTTTAGTTGGCATATGTGGAAAATGTTAGAGTGGGAGGTTGTGTGGCAGCTTTTAGGAGCTGTTACTTTATTGCTTAGTGAGCTAATAGGAAGCAAAGGTGAGGCATGGGTGTAGCAGCTATCGGATGGGGAAAAGTGCTACCTGCGGCCTTCCAAGGTGTGTCTGGTGACTGTTGGAGGGAGTGTAAGCTGCATTTCTGAGGATGGTTATCAGCTGAGAGCCGTGTTTGTATTGCGGGCTGTGGATGTAGCGAGGTTTGCCGTTGAAGAAGTGTCGAGGGGAAGGCGCACCTGGAGTCAGATTTACTTTGCCACAGGCAGCTGTGTGAAGAGCCTGCAGCGTACCTGTAAAGCATGAATGCAGCTGCATATGCCACCGAAAGCTTTTGCTTGTGTAAGCAAACGCGGGAGCCTCACCAGAGACCTGAATAGCTGCTCGATTTACAAAAAAAAAAAAAATCAACACAGTGCTTCCCATCATTATATCTACTGCTGGGAATTTTCTTATTTATTTATTTCATTCTCAAATCCCCTCTTTATTCCCCAGCTTGTATTCTTTGCTCTCTCAGTCTAAAAATAAATTTCAGACTTTTAAATCAGATGGGCAATGGAAGATGCAAGTCCAGGCGTGATGTGTGTGTACACTACATGATGGAGCTGAATCAAAATATTTACGGGAGCACATCCTCTGTGCAGTTAGGTTTTGACACTGCAGTGCACCGGGATGTGAACACTATCTAGACGGGCCAGCTGGTGATTGCAAATATTTAAATGTTTATAGGGCTTTTTCATCTTATATACAGACAAACCCCCCACCCCCACATCAACCACACTCATACTTTCCTCTGTGGTCTGCTGGCTGTGTGCTTGCAGACGTGGGATTCTGCAGTGGCTGTAATCGTATAATCGTGTGATGTATATGCCTAGCAATATGTTGTTTAAAGGATTCTTCAAAGCTGTTTGTTTATCTATAAATTTATAGCTTACCACTTTGTGCGGGAGATACCGATAGAAGCATTAGTTCTGTTACAGTAGACACCTCGGATCTCATTGGCCGCCTGCTTTTATTTGACTGTATAATCTGAACAGTGGATATGAAGGACAGAGCTTGTTGTCATTGGACAGACAGGCTGCTACGCCGAGGGATGCTGATGGGCAGCTGCGTGGGCACCTGTCTGACAAGAAGGACTGAAGAAGGAGGGAGAGAAAGCTCGTAGCTCGTGGGGGAAAGTTGCCTCTTGTAGGATATTTCTGGGAATCTGCAAGGGCATGGTGTGTATCTCTGTGTGCGTGTCGAGTTTGTTTGTGTAAATAGCGTTTGTGCCATCCTCCCCCACCGCCTCATCCCCCCATCCCCGCCTTGTCAGAGGCACAGCGGCTCGATGTGACACTTCCTCCCTGGCTTTGGTGACGGTATGGCTGCAGGATGAGAGAAAGAAAGTGGTGGGCTGAGATTCGGCTCCCCTTGGGGGCTTTTGCAAGCGAGAACCCTGAGTGTGGATGACAAAAAAGATTGACATTTGCTTTTGACAGATCACTCAGACACCCTTGTTTCTGAGAGATTTGTACTGTGCGAGCTGTAAGAAAGGAAGTCTGCTCTAGGCTGTGAATCTTAAGACCTAGAAATGTTCCTCGCAGTGTTGTCTGGTGCATGACTTTCAAATGGTATATTTTCTCTCTCTCTCCATCTGCCATTAACGGCTCAAAGACAAAAATAATACTGTACTGCAGCGGTAAGCTAGGGTTCCTGTTGTAGTGAGAGCAGCTTCTTTTTGTTTCTTCCTTTGAACCGTGGCAGGATGGGACAGTAACAGGGCTCAGGGAAGAGATCTTAGATGAAATGCATAAGTAAAGCCCTTTGTAAACCTCCGGGCCTTTTTAAGTCTCAGGCAAAATTAGATTCTGGGGCCACCCAGCAGAAAAGCATAAAGTTGCATGTTTTGTGTTTTTGCCTTTTGATATCCTGATGTAAATCCACAAAAACATGAATTAAACAATGACACCCGCAGGGACGAACATTATAAACAAACGTGCATGCATACACTTTCAATTACATCCTGAAGTAGCCTGCTGATTTTTATTTATTTATTTGTAGGAAGTCACTAAACAGAGATCTGTTTCCCAGTCTCGTTGTACAAGTTAATGGTTTCTAATGTGAAACAAGGGAAATATTGGATTAATAACAATAATAATGACGCTGATACAGTTTTTAGGCCTTTGAAATTTATCTATCTAGAGCGTGGCGTTGTCAGAGAAAAGCTAATTACACTTTCTTTTTTCTCACTTTTTTCCCTGTGGTGTTGAAAGTGGTATCGCGTATGGAGTATTTTCCTGATTTTTGGTATCAAGTTTTTAAATTCTAGTATCATGACCACTAGCTAATATTAAATACTTGCACAGCTCAAAAAGACTTGATTGCTGACAGTTGGTTGCTGTTATCGGACAGCAGGCCCTACTTCTGTGGGTTTCATATTAACAACAGACCAAGCTGCAAATGTTAAGTCGTCTTTTAATTTTATTTCTTAAAGAGTAACACCTGTAAAGCTGGAAATTATTCCTGATTGTTCCACAGTTCACTGTAAAAATTAGAATTTGGTGTATGTTCTGTATGTCATTGTTTTGAATTTTTTATAATAGGTGATTAAACTGACAGGGGCCAATATTGTAGGCTTTGACTTGACCCCAGTTAGCGAGCTCCCCAGAGATGACCTCATCAGATGGCTGATTAGATAGACATCCTTGGTTTGACGGGATGATGCTGAACAGTCGCAGCCACCTCTGGGACCCTGGGCTTTGTGTTTATCTTTGTTTGGGTGGCTGAAATTTACCACTGACATTAGAGGCTGCAGATAATGGAACAGGCAAACAATCCAGAGGCCTGACCTCTTTCATCTGTGAGGAGAACAAGGAGTTAAAAGGACTAAGAGCACAAAAATAATGCACAGATTAAAGTCATTACTCACATTCTGGCCTGTTGTAAATTATTCATGTAAGCCTTGCGTGAGTGTACGGCATTAATGCAAACCTTGATTTGAGATCGCTGGGAGACTCAAGAACACAGCCTGTCAACAATCACTAAGTTTGTTATTTAGAGACCATCTAAGGGTGGCTGCTGTGACCTGGAAAAGACATCACTGAACCACAGGATTCTGCTGTAGGTCAGAGGTAATGTGTGATGCGTGTATTACTGAGGGATAAATGAGATCAGTGTAACGACCATAGATGGCGACTATTCAGGTTTCTGAAGGTGTGCCGGTCAGCTTGCTTCTAAGGCAAAGGAAGTTTATTCAGCTCGGAAGTATTGAAGCATCTTGAAGCGTTCAAGGACCCAGAGAAATCAATCATCCTCATAATGTTGGTGTTGGTGTTTAAAATTGAACATGTGCAGACACAATATGTGCAGGTGTAAATGTTTGCTCACCTCTGCCCATCAGCTGCAGCAGACTGCCAAAGAATGAACACTAGGTTTGCATTTTTGTACGTCAGGTTCTCTTGTGTCAAAGCTTCTTGTTCAATGCCTAAAAATAAGGTCTGCTGTAATAAGAAGCTTTAGTCACTCTCACATTTTGTTCTACAACAAATATGCAAGCAAATACCCATGTTTTACTATTCAGGTTATAACTGTGCTGCTAATTTGTGGAGATTATCATGCAGAATTAAATGTTTAAGAATCGAACACTTATATGTCACACTAAAAGCCTATAGAAAAAAAAAATCCCATTGCTTTTTTGGCGAGGGAGCCAGGGTGATGCTAACATTCAGGTTGGCCTACAACAAAAGTCATCCCTGCAGCACTCCGGAGGGATGAATGAGCTTTTCGTCATGCAGTCTAAAATACAAAAGAGCCATTTAAGGGATGGTTTTGCAGCGTAGAAAGACACCCTGTAAGTCTTCTTTTCCTGCAAAATTCTGGCTGGCCAGAGGATCATATAAAGATCTTTTGGGGTAGCTCTGCGATCCTCCATAATTATCCTACATAATTAGTTAGTGGATAGAAAGTCAGTCTCCAACTCACTGGACCGCTGCGTCATCCTGTTTATTCCTTTTTTTGATAGTCTTTATTAGATAGGAGCAGTAGAGGAAGGCAGGAAATGAGGGGAAATGGAGCAAGGAAATTACATGCAGTAAAGGTGCAGCTTCATCTGTTCGAATTTCACCAAATCTCAGTCGATATTCTCCTGTGGGAGACGATAATCTTATCTTATTTTAAACTGAAAGATCTGACCAGAAGTGGTGATTTCTGTCTCTGCTGCGTTGATGCTTCCAGGATGTTAATTGATTAGCTTTCTTGTGGTCTTCACCGGCTCTGCTGTCTGCCGTTGACGAGATAAGTTACACCTTTAAGATGCCCAGCACTTCTAGTGAGCACTGTCCTACTTGTGTCACGGCCAATCAGGGGTTTGCTTTGCTCAGTGAACAGTGCTGTTATTTATTTGTTTGGCGACATCATCTGTAACTAGAATCAAAATCATGTGAAAAATTAAGTTGGTAGATTCAAAATAGTGATTCTGGGCTTCCACTGGGTCATATCTGTACCCCGGATGAAGTGACCTTCTAGATCCTTCCAGAACAAATGAATGAGTCCCCGTGAAGGTAATGAAACTAATCCTTTGAAGGATTACATCCTCACCGTTTAACCACAGAAGCCTTCATTCTCTATGCCCCAGTCTCGCTCTGTCTTATTCAGTTCTTTCAATCTCTTCTATTCTCTTCTGGTTTACACATTTTTCACATTTATTCTACAGTGTAAAGTAAAAGTGTAAGCAGCAGGAGAAAAAGTCAAAAAAGGAAGCTTTCTTTCAGGAGATAATGTTATTAGGTTGTTTTTAGTTTCCCTGCCATATGGTTTTAGTAAAAGTAAAATAAATAAAACCTTGTGTTTTATTTTTGTTCTTCTTTTGAAGCCTATTATTAGGCTTAACTTGAAATTTCAAACATGTGCCATCCGTCCCAGAACATACTTTTTCCCCTCCTTAATGTCTGTTATGAAGAGGTCAAATAGATTTGCAGCAAAACAGCAAACAGGTGTCCCATCCCAGCACTTTTTTACATTTCATGCAAAAAGGAGGTCTCTACTTTCACTTCCCTGAACTCTTCAAGCGGAAAACACAAAGAAGTCAGGATTAACGATGTGGCATCTCATGGGAAAAAGAAATTTAACCCTTTTTAAAAATGAGTTTGTAGTTTAAGATCGGATGGATCCAAAGTCAGTCTCTCTTACTTATAACTGTAGGTGAGGGTTTTTTTCCTCAAATGTTTTTATAGGCTAATGTTTTATAGGCTAATCTTACAAAAAACATCTTACGTGAACTATTGGGACACGTGAACATATAGCTCCTAAATCAACCAAAAGGTGCTGCTGTGCTGTGTTCTTGTACAGCATCTGTCTTGTCCTCTCCTTTTTGTCAGAACATCTAAATTTCCATCAAAAGCATCTCTGCTTCTGCTCTCATACAGAAGAATTCAGGATCCGGCCTCACATGACAAAACTGTGATTGAATGGATCTGCATGAGTAGTGTTCACAGTCTTAACAGCTTTTCCTCGTGTGTGTGTTTCTTCTCCGGGTATGGAGATAAATAATGCAGACAGGCCTCAGTGCTGTCAACCCCAAGTTTCATTTTTGTCTCTCCTCTTCATGCACCCCTACAAATATCAGTGCCACTCATCTTATTGTTCATACACGTTCGTGTTTAATCTGTCCCCTTCATCCACTTACACTCTGATGCCTTTAACAGTATCAACTAAAGCCTGCAGCTGGCTTTGAAGCATCAATTTCCTAAACAGGTTCAGTAACTCACTTCTTTGCTCTGACTTTTTATACTTTCCTCATATGCAATTCATTGATGCAGCATAATGTATATTGTTAGTTTTATCTTCATATTTTAATGAGATTTCTCCTGCAGTACAGTGTGCTTGTATTGCCGAGAAATTTAATTTTTATAACTGGACTCAATTATACAAGCTCACTGCTCTGTAGCGTACGCAGAGGTTATAGTTAAATATAAACATGCAAGCTGTCATACAGTAACTGAGACTTTACAGAGATCATTATTTAATTATTTAATCCTTTTTTAGACATCAAGTGTGCAGTGAATAGGTTTTTGCATTTTCTTTTATAGTTTGTGATAAAATGAACAAAAATACTTTAATAGACTTTAATATGTAAAGAAAACGAATCTCTTGAGCACTATGTAAGCAAAAAAAAATTTTAGTAAGTAAGTTTAAATTCATTTATTTAAAAAAAACTTAAAATACATATAAATAGGGCTAATGAGCCTGTTTTGGGTAATCCCCCATCTGCTGTTTGTTTGGATCCAGGTCAGCTAACTTTAGAAATTAGCATCACGCTGCCAGAGTCTATAAAAATATTAACCATCACTATCATTGCCAGTGTTACTACTGTCTGGGTAATGCGGGTTTAATGGTCCATGATAATAAAAAATGGTCTTTTGATTTAATGCACAGAAACACTGAATTTTGAGTCTCCATTCATGATAAAGCCAGGAGTTTGGGAGGGAGAAGGTTTGAATCCCCTCATGCGCCCCGCACTCAGCCCTCCCTAATTAGAACCAGAGCTTCTTACAGGAAGCAATCTTCCTGCCCGATGACATCACCGCTAAATCCATGCGTGAGTTGGGGGGTGACCTCAGCCTGTGGATTTGCTCGGGGTTTTTCAACACCCAAACAAATCCCAAGAAAAGCACCTTGTGATGACTTGAGTGTCTTTAGAGAGGATCGCGTGAACAGGTGGGCGGAGCTGAGCCTTCACCTCCCAGCTCAACAGTGACGATTTCCAGCAATATCAAGCCTGTGAACTGTGAGTCACGGTCATTCATACGTTATAAATTAATGAACTCTTTTAGGCATTTTCTCTCCTTCAGAGTCAGTAGTGAGAGAAATTAGTTTGATGTATCCTGAATCAGCCAGAACTGGTGTGTGTGTCTGTGCCCATTTGTCCCTGCTTTCATGTGTTTTCCTCGCAACACTGCGATGTGTGTCTGGACTTGTTTTAAGATCTCTTCAAACACTTCTATCATGACCATTTTCCTTAAAGCATCAACTTGAAACAGTGCCAGATTTAAAGGGGTAACAACATGCAAAGCCAGTGTTTTGGATGAGTTTAAAAGGACTTCTGAGAAGAAAGGGGGATAAATAATAACAGTACTAAAAGCAAAAGCATAATAAAGGCCTAGTTTTCTTAAGGAAGTGGAAGCTTTCATCTTTCTATAACAGTAATGTTCTCAATGAGTCTACAGGCCTGTGTTTAGTCGAGCAAGCTTCGAGTGGCACACATGAAAGGCTCCAGTCAGGCTGTCCAGACCGGTCTCTTGCTAGAATATGGTATCTATTCTCGCCTCCTCCCCTCCTTTCTTCTTCTTCTTCTTCTTTCCTTTACCCCCCCACCCCCCACCCCTCCTTCTCCTCCCCCGTGATAAAGGTAATGGGGAGCTGTGTGGCTTGCAGTGACAGTAAACCATGGTAAAATGGCTGTCAATGTTTTGCTCCCACCCACCCACCCACCCCTTTAGTTCTCCCCCGTCTGAGGCCCCCAGGGTTTAGGAAATGGAGCATTATTTTCCTGTTTCGACGTCACAAGCCAACCCCTCTGCAGCTGTTGCATGCTTTACAACTCTGTGTTTACAGGGGCTCCAGCTAAAGGTCCCCCTGCGCTAACACCCAAACTCTCACATTTCATAAATCAGCCGTTGTATTGCTGGCTGGATTTTGGATTCATGGATTTAAAAAAAAAATTCTTGCAATGTTGAGCCGTCACTCTCTCCACTCTAATGACTCCTTGTTGGTGTGCAAACCATGTGTGGGAACAGGTAAAATGAGCTTCCAGATGGCTTTGCTCTTCCAAAAGCCATAATTCACCTCACTGCCTGTAGACTCATTTAATCATCACAAAAACAAAAAGATTAGACGCCCGGGATTAAAACGTGTGGAAGAGAACAGGCTCGCCGCACTTATTTAAAGCCCTCATTTGATCGCCTTTGAATTACACACAATAAAACCCTGCTTAGAACAAAATTATTTTAGTTCCAGTTTGTCGGGGTTCCCCTGCAGAAAATCTGCATTTTTCTATGCCTGGAATTAAAACATTTTTTTTCTCCTCTCTTTCTAAATCCGCTCACACATTTGTTTTCCGTCCCACCCACTTCCCTTTATCTTTTCTATACCCACCTCCCCATCGACTCCCTTCCCCCCTCCTCGTCCTCTTCGCCTCAGCACTTAGAGGCTTAAGGGAGGGATGTACCACACGAGCCACTCCCTTCTTACAGCCACCCCTTCCCACAGTGTGGAATGGTACAATCCTGCTTTGCATAAGTTTCCTCTGAGTGGGTCTGTGTGTGTGTGTGAAGGCCAGTACTGAAAGAATTATTAGTCCCTTTTGAACGGTTTGGATGTATGTCTAGAGAGAAAGCTAGCGTGCCGCTGTACTATACCTTTATCACTTAAATTGTTAAAGCTATAATGTATTGCGCCTACCCTGTCCCTGGAATGGGCAGTAACTCTTTAATGTATTACTACAACGGAAAATCGGTGAGTAGTCTCTCTGGGAATGTGTGTGTGTCTGAGACAGAAGGGAGCTGTATAAAGTGTGGTTGCCTGTGTGTGTATGTATACGAGTGTATCCCTTTGACTGTCAGTCTGATTTTATGTGAAGTTTTTGCACTTATTGGTTTGAACTTTTAAAGCACTTTGTTCGCCTCCTTGCATGCAAGTGCAAGCGTCCGATGCTCCTCTGCCTCATTTTCCACTGCATCAGTTAAAGCTGTCACACAGTGCAATTAAAACAAGTGACTCAAACCTGCTTTGTACCACGTACAAGTAAATATTCCAGGTTAGACATATTTTAAAAAAGGAGGTTTTGCCCTTTTTTTTCCAAAGCATTTTCCTCTCATGCAGAGAATGAAGCAGAGCAGCAGAACGTTTTTTGCAGTCTTGAATTATTTTTACTGGCTGCTCGCTTCAACTCCGAGACTGGGTTGAAATAATAGCAAGTGGGAGTCTGGGAATGATTAAGGGAAAGAGGCTGCCTGTTGAGGTTAGACTTTCCTGTTTGCAGATTGAGCTCCAAGCACCAGTGTTGCTGTTATTCCATCTGTTTTTAATCACTTTAGCATTCTTGACGCCACAGGGAGCCTAATGTGATTTCTGAACTTTTCTGTAATGACTTCTTTGATTTTTGTTACTCTAAAAAGCTTTTCTCTGTGACTGCTTTTGTGTCAATACATACGTTAATTAAAGTGTGCTGCCCTCAGAACTTTGGAGTTTCCATAGTTTGTGTGTGTGTGTGTGTGTGTGTGTGTGTGTGTGTGTGTGTGTGTGTGTGTGTGTGGACTTGTAGGTGTAAAGACGAGCTATGCTTGAGGTGTTTTACTGTAAAAATCTAGTGGACTGATGAGTCTGTTCAAGGGCAGTCTAACAACGGGTGAAGTAGCTCTGCAGTGCATTTCAGTAATCCTTAAGTAATGATCCTGTCATAAGCAAATTACGCAGACAGATTTCCACCTGTCACTGCACGTGTTGTTTTTGCTGTTAGATAAAAAGGGCATTTGAAAGAGAAATGAAGAGGTTAGCTTTTTTATGGCATTGTATTTAAAAGGTCATGTTACTCATGCTTGTGTTTCAGCTTTCCTCATAACCCATTACGGCATTTCCCTTTTTGTTCTCGCTGCACAAAAGATGACTTTGATCTTTTTCATATTAAGTATTAACAGGCTTGTGTTACATTTGGTGATGGGGAGAAAATTGATAGCATGTGGACAGAATGGGCAAACTTTTATGATCAAAAGCACTTGTTAAATAACCACCAACAACTTTTTTTTCTTTCTTTTTTTTTCTGTTTTGCTTGCAAGGAAAAAGAAGGATGGTGCTCATTCTTTGCACCAACTTCATCCACATTAATTTGTTATAATGCAGAGTTGCATAGCAGGCTCACCATCTGGAGCACTGGGAGAATTCACAGTGGGCCATTGGCTTGTGAGTTGGTGGCACGGTACCAATACAGATGGAGCAGCTCACTGAGCTTTCTTCCGTTGCCTATTAGTGGAAAAGAAAAAATTGAAGTGAAAGCCCTGCAGCGATTTTTTTTTTTAGACCCCTTTTTGTTGTTGTTGTTGTTGTTGTTGTTGCTGTTCTGGTGGTGGTTGTTGTTTTGCTTCACAGAAAGCTGTCCTTCACAAGTGGAAGGACATAAAATTAGACCAGAAAATAGCAAAAACGCTAATGTCACAACATGTTTTCTTTAAAGTGCCACATGCCTGTTGTTGTTGTTGTTGTTGTTTTTGTGGTGCAACAGGTTGGATCCTGCTTTCTAGAAGCCTACATGGCGCATGTGTTTTCTGCACTGCAGTATGCATGCTTGACTAAATATCCAGGACAAAGTCAGAGTATTTGCATAAATTGTACGGCATACTGTGATTAGTCAGCAAAGTTGTGTTGATGCCAAAACCAAATTTTTGTGACATTACTGACTGGAAGGTATTTTTGTGCTTCTTGACGTTACATTTGGATGTAAGATTTAGCTGTTTAGCAGTTTATATGTTTTTATTAGATATGATATAATAGAATAAACATTATTATTCTCTTCAGATCTATCCATCTCCTTCAGTTGCTTTCTTTGCTTTCTTCTAGTCAAGAATTCAATTCTTTGAGGGCATTTAATGTTTATATTTCACTTAAATGTGAATTCACTGAAATTTTTATTTCTTCACATGCTCATGTAAGCGTTTGGCTTCCACTGCTAACTCTTACAACATCAAAACGTCGTGCCACTAAAAGTTGGTCTTTGTGTTGGCTCAGTGTCACGGTTTTATGCATAAAAATACTGAAGCTTTTATTTTCCAAAAAACATTGGCAGATATCGCACACAAATGTCGAACAACGCCCCTCTAAGAGAGGAGACTGAGCTCAGCTTTAGTTTGAAGAGGCATCGATTCTTTCTAAGCCCTGCAAGTGTTTAAGATTTGGACTTGAAACAAAATGCCCCAGAGAGTTGGTTCGATTCCAAGTAAAGACATACCATATAAAACAGGACAAGCCATTAAGAGTGTGTTTGAACTCTTCTCTTTGAGGTTTTTGGCAATTAGACAGACTGATTCTTTCCTTACTTTTATTTATTTTTACATTTCCCTTCCCTTCCTGTTATTCTGTGATGTCCTTTGTGGTCGTCGACAGATTTTCTTTCAGCCTTTGATATTTTGATCGGTAAGGCGTGAACTTCAAACACAGGTACCGCAAGGCTGGGAGGCACATGGGAAGGTGTGGAGGATATATTCACCAAAATCAAGCTTCATAGATTATCATTAACTAAAAGTCATTGTTTTCTTTCATAATTTATGATTCATATTCAAATAATTAGTTGTAAATAAAAAAGGTGCCACTGTAAGATTTGTCTTTTGTGTTGATTTTATTTAAGAAATAACGGCTGGTGCTCAAATAGCCAGTATAGGCGTGTGCTGGTGTGCTGATCCGTGTGAGTGACGGCTTTTAATTAATGGCCTTGTAAAAGGAAACCCAGGCGGGCCCTCTCCTCCATAGGCCTGGCGGAATGAGGCACCCGGTGTTTGGGATGGTTTATTAATGCTTTGACTGGTTAGCCCAGGGTAAAAAGGACAATTAGCATTATCCGCTGCCATATGCTGCCCATTGAGCGTCTGACAGAGGCGAAAGACAAAGCCCGGGTTCCCGTGTGAGGCTAACCTGAGATCTCTCTGGAACTTACTATCAACCCTGGTCACATGTGTAAGCCAGAAGACCCATGAGGGTTGCACCCCTCCCAGAGCACTTTAATTACACACCCAGACAACAGCGTGCGGGAGACCTGCTCACTCAGCAGAGTCTCGCTTAAGCTGCATTTTGATGTGATGTTCACGTGTATGTGCGAGCGTTTCAGCGCGAACACTTTGTTTGCCGTGCATATTTTCCATCAGCACCCCGTCATAAAAGAACTTAAGTAAGTAAACAACCTTTGTGGTCGTCATCACGTCCACGTGCATTAGGAACCAATTTGGAGGAGTGAGCTGTCAACATCTGAGTGTGAAATGAGGCCATTAAACGGCAGGTTTATCTTGCTGAGTGGGGACACAAGCTGGAAATGTGCAGGTGGAATCGAGCTGGCAGGTCTGGCTCTGATTAGTGTTACACGACAGTGGGGTCATCCAGTCCTGTCTGTGGGAGGGAGAATTTGTCCAAAACTTTTTCTCCCTGTTTCCCTCCTTTATGCTCTGCCTCGCTCCCTCGACCTCCATCTGGAGTGGATGAGGTCAGAGACCACATCACTGGTGTTTGGACTCCAGTCTTTTTGATCTCACCACCCAGATTGGCACACACTCACAGCTGTACAACAGCGTGCTCATTGTGTCTCCTTTCCCCCGCTAGCTTGCAGGTAGAAGTATAAAGAAAGCAAAGCAGGCTCTTTTTGTAGCGCTTATTTGATTTCTGCCTCTCTGGGAATGCTGCAATTTGCCAGGCATTTAGTCTATGCATGTAAGCGGGTGTCATTATACTTCCATTAGAGGTTGAGTTGATCTGAAATGCAAATACTTCTGATAATCCACTCCCCCCGTCATGAGCTTGATTGCTTGCTAGTCATTAGAATGTGTGTATTTATAGTTGTAGGGCTGTTTCTGCAGTGGATGTGTGCGTGTGAGATCACATACTTGTATAGACCCTAATATGATTGTGCTTTGCATTTTTAGGAAGCGTGTTTACTTCACAGAAACTGATATAAGAGAGCTGAATGAGTTTGAACACCCTCATACCGTGTGACAGTCTTGGTGTTTCGGTTTCTTCTAATGACGATCATGTTCTCCTGGCAGGTGTACGCACCATCTCCAAACTCAGAAGACTTCAACAGAGATTCACCTTCGTACTCTTCTCCAAAACCCTCCAGCAGTATGTTTGCAAGCACTTTCTTCGGTAGGTTCAAAGCAAAGTCTCCATGTTTTGGATAGAATTACCATCTACTGCTTATTTTTTTTAATACCCTTTTATTACACTGGTGTGTGTTGAGTTTGTGCACGATTAACCAGCAAGTATGAGAAGGATTAAACGCACTACTGTATATTCCATTCATGCTCATTTCTCATTATTTAGAAGGATAAGCAGGATAAGACCAAGTGAGCATTTCTGGGTTTTGGGTTTTTTTGCAATCCCAGCCATTGACCTCTGAGAAACACAGCTAATGTCAAGAAATCTAGCAGCCACCTCATCTCACCAACTCATAAACAAGGACAAACGTCATATTTAACAGCATAAACCAGATGAGTGCATTCTTTCGACTGTTTAAACTCCCATTAAGTCACAAAAACTTTGAGAACCTCTGGCCTAAATTAAAGTCAGTGTGGTATGTTTTCATCAAGTTATCACCTAGAACCTCAGTTTGTTCCATTAGTTTGCATTTTTATTTTTGTTTTCAGTTCATTTTAGTTTCCTGAGTGGGTTTGCTCTTTTCAGTTTTGTTTTTATTAGTTTCAGTAGTATTTTGAATTTATTGTTATTATAATGTGGGTGGCTTGTGTCAGAGATCAGATGTTCAATAGAAATTTAACACTTTATGTCATGCGTCACGAAAAAACCTGGTGTTTGTTAGGTTAACGCATTTGGCCAGACTGACAAAAAATAAAGTGAAAGAAAATTGCCTGATTTTGTTTATTTCAGTCAATTTTCTAAGCTCACAATGTATTTCAGATGACTGAAGTATTTTGTTTACACCTAGTTTTAGTTTTTTGTTTAGTTTTGTTAACAGTTATAACCTTGGCGGTTATCGTGAGCTCCAAAACCACTGAACCAAACATCTGTTTAATTTTGTAGTTTATATGTTGTCAGACAGATTGAGTTGTTAGATGTGTGCTCAGATTCTTTTCAGTGGGACTGACTCCCACACACACACACACACACACACACACACACACACACACACACACACACACACACACAAACACAAACGTCTTCTTGTTGCTCTTTAGCGTTTGTGTTATCTCAGCTGTGTTCAAGACAAGGATCGTGTTTCAGTCCCGAGAGGGAAAAAAACCTAAAAAGTGCTCTTTGGATGACCCCCAAGTTTTAAGGGTAAAGTTAGGGGGTTAGCCGTCTGTCTAACATGTTGTTTCCTTCAGTTCTAATCCATTGTGTGCTAAAGTGATATGTTTATTGGTTTTAGATGGTACCCACAGTTCGTCTGACCCGTGGAATTCGTCCAATGGCATCAGTCAGCCCGGCTACGGGGGAATACTCGCAGGATCTTCATCTCACATGCCACAGTCAGGAAACTACAGCAGCCTGCACTCACACGACCGTTTGGTAAGCTTCACAGCTCGGCCGGCAGCACTTAGGCTTTATGAATAAGTGATAGATGATTGCTAGTAAGTTTCTGTTTTGCCCTCACGTTTACATGAACGATCCAGTGTGTATTGTTGAACACGCAGGGCAAATAAATTCTGTTGAAGCCCTGGTTTTTGCTCTGCTCTCCCATAGCGCATCTTCCTCAGTTGGAGGGATCTGTGTGTGTCTTAAGTTGTTGTCTGGTTATTATCAGTGAAGACACCGCTGACCCTCTTTGTGTCAGCGTTTGATCTTTTTTCGTCCGCCTGCCTGCTTCACTTGGCAGGGCATCACAGGGAGGCTGCAGATGCTGCCTGCCCTCTCTTTATCTCTGTCCCTCCCCCGCTACACGAACTTTTACTGCGTGACAGCCTGGAAGACGTCAAAGGGCATTTTTAATTTCAAGAATAAATAAATAAGCTCTTTCTTTCTTTCTGTCTCACACAAACACATTTATGATTGAAAATAACACTTTTCTCTCTTCCCGATTTTCCAGAATTACCCCGCACACTCAGTCTCTCCAGACATCAATGCCAGTCTTCCTCCCATGTCCAGCTTCCACAGAAGCAACACCAGCACTTCACCATTCGTCACTGCGGCACACACCCCGTCCGTCACCTCGGCCGATGGGATCATGGGTACGTTCTTGTGTTAACAGTTCAGCTACCTGCTCAGGTTGGCTAATTACTGACACCGCAGTGTAATCATAGCTGAATGTTCATTCTGTGAAGGCACTGAGTCATGCAGGGGGACAGCTGCTTTGTGCACTGTAACCGCTCCACATTTGTCTGAGTTTGCGATTACAAAGCTTCGCTCTGTGTTTTTGTAGCTGCTGCAAATCGGGGGACTGCCACTGGAAGCTCGCAGACTGGAGACGCACTGGGCAAGGCTTTAGCCTCGGTGAGTTACGCTGTTATGTCTATGATGGAAAACGTTGCCTATCAATACTAAGTATTTTCCGAGTAGCGTCAGTGTTGCTTAAGGCATTTTGGTCAAGTTCAAAGAAGTTTTTGCATTTCTAGTCAAGTGTGAAACTCATGTCTGACTTCTTTAAGCCCTCGAGCTCAAATGGTTCTGATTTTTCTGCAAATCAAAGTAAAAATACCCCCCCCCCCCCCCCCCCCCCTTTTTTTATTTATTTAAAAAAAAAATTTTTTTTAGTGTTTTGTCTCCAAAGAAGGTGACCTCCGTAATCATGCAGGGAATTAAATGCTATACTGACCGCTGATTAAAACAGCCCAGAGGACAAGTTTATAGTTGTTTTTTTGTCTTTTGTTTTTTTGGCCTAAGCCTGGATAATTGTGGGCTTAAACTAAGAGTATTCAAGAAAGGCAACTGTACATTAAAAAATACTCCTAAAGCCAATGGATTACACTTCAGGGACATCCTGTAATGGTTCAGTCCTTTAGGTTGTTTATAGTGTTATGTGTCCGAAGTGGACTCACAGATAAACGTCACTATTTGAATTGCATGATGAAAATGATGACGTACATGTGCATTTATGTAAACGTTTTTGTGACACAACAGACACTTTTTATCCTAAACCCTTCCCTTGTTTCCTCAGCAACAATATTTGCTGTTTCCATTTACGCACTGGATGTATTTTTGCTTTGGATTTCAAACCTATGATCCTCGATATTTCAGCTAAATTTTCAAATGGTGTTTAACATGTTGCACAAACATGAAAGCAGCGTTTTAATTTTACACACAGCACGAGCTGTTCGTGTAAGAGGAATATTTCTTAGGAGTGTGAATCCAAAATATGAGAATTTGGGCATGGTAATAACAAATTAAGTCCTTTATATTTGCAGACTCAATTCTATTAGCATGACAAAGCTGGAGTGAAATGGACACGGTTGGACTAGGGTGGGGGTGGGTGCATGGATCAGGGGTGCACAGGGGAGTTTATAACTGCTGTGGCTCAACTCCATGGGCCCCCCTTTGTAGAGCTTTTGTTCTCGGCCCTTTTAAATTGGCCGTGCTTATTGGCCCAATGCCGCCTGCGGGAGCGTAACTGATGATGAGGCGGAGCTTCATTTATTCCAGTAAAATGAGCCATGTTTCACTTTGAATGCAGCGTTATTAGCCGGTGAGTGAAAAGAATAGAAAGTCATATATTGTCGGGTCAGAAGTCACGGTTGTAAACAGCTGTCGAGAAACTAAGAAAAATTTGGAGATTTGTCTTGAGTTTTATTGGTTTCCAACGCAGAGATAACCGCGCTATTAATCCTCCTTAGTTTTTCACTGAATTGCATGTCTGGGAGTGAAAATGCTGAGCAGAGAGAAGCTCTCCGCTCTCTGAGTGTCGCGGGGCATAAATACTCATTCTTCCCTTCAGACAACAGCCGATCCTCCTCCACATTCAGCGCCACACACTTCAGTGAAGCCTCTATCCTGATACTCCAAGCTGATTGAAAAACTAAAGCCCTGAGATCAAGATTGAATAAGGAGATTATTAATAATGAGTGCATTCTATCATCCCCACAGAAGTTGAACGCTTTCCTTCAAGCTCAATTTGATCTTAACTTGGAGGAGAAATCTCTGTGGATCTGTTGTTTTTTCTCTGCTAATTAGTCAGGATCCACCGTAATACCCTGACTTCTCCGAGGCATGTTCCATTATGGCACAAATATCCTCTTATTAAAGAGGAAAAGGGAAAAAAATCAGGGACGTGTTTGTGCTTTAATCCAGCATTTGTTTAAACAAATGAAATCCCTGTGAAAGTTCTGAAGACATAATCTCCTCGTTCCCTTGTGATTGACACGTCATCCTAAAACTCAGTGACCTCAGCGTGACCTATCCGAGGATGGCACGACGAAAACTGCCAGTATTGCAGCAATGAAACCAAAGTAATTCAATTGTAACTATTTGTCCTCTTTAAATAGACTATGAGGTTTAAAAAGAAGCAAGAAAAAACAACATTTGAATATGACGGGGTTTTGATATATGGCTCAGAGTATAATCTCTGGCTACAGCCTGAATTGTGCCCCTTGAGATTTCCTGTTGTTGGCTTAACGGGGTTTCCAGGTTGGGCGTCTGCACACTGGAAAAACTGGACACCTATAAGCAGAGAGTCTGTATACGAGTGAAAATAAAGTGTGCTCCTTTAAAACAGCCTCGTTTCCTAAAAAGGTTAAAAAACAAATGAAATTTGAGAGTGCGTTTAAACGATTAATTTAATTGAAAATAGTGCAACGACCTCATTGAAACATTTGAAACAGAAAGTTGGTGGCTTTCGGACTTTGGCTAATTTTCCATTTGATGTTAGGAACTTGATTTGGAAAGCCGGAAAAGCATGTTTACTTTACTGTTTTTATAGAAGGGTGGTGTACATTGGTAAACACGCTCCTGCTTCAAATTCATCTTATTTTTATTTTTTATTTTTTTTATCTATCCTGTCTCTCCTGATGTCTTCCTCTCTGCCTCTGCAGATTTACTCACCTGACCACACTAGCAGTAGTTTTCCATCCAATCCGTCGACACCTGTGGGTTCTCCTTCACCTCTAACAGCCACAGCAGGTGCAGCCTCAGCAGGTACAGTGGTGACTGCTGCTGGCACCCCGTCTGGAAGGCCAGGTAGGTCACCAGCCTGTGGATTTTAATCTCATAAACACTGTCTGCACACATATACTAGATACCAGCAGAAACTGCTTCATAAAGGCTTTTTTTCCCCAGGTAAAGTGCCGGTAACTCACTCAATGGCTATTTCTTTCCTAGAATAGCCAAGCTAATTATCAGGCTTTCATGAATATGTGCCCTATTTTAACTGTGGAAGTGCAATAACCCACACAAAAAGGCAGGTCTTTAGGCTGCCTCCAGCTGTGCTTTCTGATTCATGTAGTATAAAAAGGCTGGCTGAAACTGAAGTGGGAGGCAAATGAAAGAGTTTGATTAATAAACCGAGTCTTGTTCACTCAGTGTTGTCATCCCTCCTAAACAGCTGTGCTAACGACAGGTAGGCTTCTCCAGGAAAGTGTGTTATTGTGTGGACGCTGGAGTTATTGTCACAGCTAATTTTTCTGCTTTATCTCACATGATTAGCCAAAACATCATACAGTAACTGTGACCGTGTCTGCACCGTCATGCATCTTAGGAATAAAAGAGGAAGTAATGAATTTGAAGGTCTGTATTTTATGTAATAGTCACAGCTCTGCTTGTACTGGTCAGTGAATATAGGGCCCTGTGACTTCAATTAATTCAATTAATTACTTTTACTCTGTGCTGCATTAGTCGGATTAATTAAAGCCTAAGTAGAGTGAATTGTGAAGAGTTTCCCTAAAACTTAATTTAATACCCCCTTTTAGCTTTAGAGCATCTCTAATCATTTGGTCGTCATTCTCCGTGCTTTATCTGAGTCGGGGCAGTTAATGCCATTTCTACATGAATCCATCCTAAAAGAAAGCTTAGTTTAGTCTGGGATAAGGCTGAACATCCACTGAATTGACAGCCACGATGAGTATTTAAAACTGAAGAAACGCGAGAATTAATTTTCAAGCGAAAATGTTCCAAGGAAGTTTAATCTCAAGCAAATAGAAGAGATGCCTCATGCCAGATTTATCTGCTGGCTGTGCTCTTTCTGCGGTCCACGAGCACAAAAGTGACACCATTTATACTGAAAGCATGAAATCTGTGTTACAAGTTTATTCTTCACCTGCATCTGCGTCAGGGGCTTTATTTTTGTGGCTGAGGCAGCCGCTCCGCATTGACTCCCGGTGACATCACAGAGAAGTTTTGGCTCTCAGCTTTTTAGGAGGCACTTTGCTCGAGCTCGGGAGTTTAAATGCAGCCAAGAAGTACCTTCAGAATTACGTGTAGTTTATTTTTTCTGCTGTCATTTCCTTTAAGTGATAGAAATTTATGGACAAACTGTGGAATGACTGCGGCTCTTGGGGCGGCGAAGGGTTTTAAGTTATTGAAAAGCTTTTCATATTTGCAGAACTGCATTTATGGCTTATAATAGCAGCTCATACTATTCATTCTACTTTTAGTAAAACAGTTTCAGGAGTAGATTTATTGTTATATAATCCTGCTTTCCCAGACAAGTGTTTTTGTAGTTAGATTTTTTTTTTTTTTGGGGGGGGGGGGATGGGACGACCAGTTTCCCTCTGAATTGTAATTATTTTCTGCAACAAATTCAGAGAACAAAAGCAGGAAAGTAGTAAGGAAATCAGGGCGGCCCCATCAAGGGGATCCTGTTTGTAGTACACAGTACTTTTAAGTACCGGAAAAAAGATGTAGACGAAGAAAATGGTCCGTCAGATATGTTGACAGAGGCGGGAGACCAATGGAAAGAGAATGAGAGGGGGGGACAGTAAGGGAAAGCCCAGTGTGTTGTTTCAACGGGCAGTTGTGTCATGTGTGGTAATGGAGTGGCGACAGCTGTCTCTACGTATGCCCCCCTCTTCCTCAGCTGTTGCCCTGCCCCATGGACAGCTGTTCCCCCAGCACACACACGCATACACACACGCAGACCAGGCGGCAAAATGCCCCATTTATTCACCAGTGAGTGAAGGAAGGTGGCTGTGACTCAGCTGATCAGAGTGGCGGTGATGTGTCTGTTGACCTATTTCCAGTACAGCGCGCTGCACCTGAAAACTGCAACAATATGACAAGCTGAAAAAACAGTTCAGTGTTTTATTGAATGAAGAAAATCCATATTATATAGATATATATCTATATAATATATAAAGCACTGCTGCCAAATATGTCATGTGGAATTATGGGGAAAAGATATAGTTTTACTAATTATTCGTCCTTAATGTGCCTCCAGGCTTAGAAAAAGAACGATACTCTGAAAGTAGCCCAAAATTTGGCTAGTTGTTGATGTAAGTTTCCAAATCCATTCATCATTGGGACTGCACCAATATACAGCACATTACTCAAGGCTGGTTTGTTCAATTAGCCTTCTCTGGTGCACTTGGGGACCAGAGCTTCAGTCTAATTTTTCATAGCCGCCAGCCAGCAGAGGCTTATGTGAAGTTCCTGTCTCACTCACCTGGGAGAAAGCTGAGGCAGAACAGAGACTTTTTCATTTCCTCCTCCAAAGTCACTTTTAATAGTCTGTTAATTAAAGTCGGCTTTTCCAAGGCTGTGTGTGAGTGTGTGTGCAGAAACATGAAAACTCATAAGACCACAGAAGAGTTGTTAGACATTTCATTGGGATGATTTAATGGAAGTTCCCTGAGCGTGAAAGGTGTGATTTTTCTAGTGTTTGTCAAAAATATACATCAGCTGCATTTTTACCACTTTTAACCCCTTAAAGCCAAGTGTGTCATATCTACTGCAAGAGGTTTTGAGGCTTCTGCATCATCAGTGTGATTGTTTTTTCCCCCCCCCTGAAAAATCTGAAAAAATACATTTTTAAGAAATAATTGCAAGACTGTCAAATGTAGCAAATATGATACATATTAAAACTCACACATGCAAATTAATATACATAAACACAATGTTCTAGAAGTTATTTCATGGTTTAGGCTTTAAAGGATTTAATAGCTAAGTTATTTGTGTACTTGTTCTGACAACATCGGTCTGATTTTGTAAAACTGAGAAATAAAAACGCTGCGTCACCCCGCTCAGCACGCTATAGCTTTGAAATGATGTAAATTAAGCTTTAAATTAAGAATAAAAAACCATCAGCGTTCCTCAGGCTCCTCTGCCTTTATCATGGGGTTTTCATTGCTGGTTATTTTAGCAAAATGAATTTCTAGAATCATGCGAAATGACTGATAGCAGAAACAAAGTCTCCTTGTGTGGATCACGCAGCAGTGCGCACCATTTACAAGGATGTGGGCTGGGTTTAGCATCCTAACACTATAATAGACACCAGAAGAGCTTGGAAAGACTACGGACACCCTATCCTACTCTGTAAATAACCTGGAAAGGTTCATTACTGTCAAAGTCCATTAAGGTTATTTGATTGCAGTATAATGCATTGCCTCTTGTTGCACATGGCTGGCACTACTTGGATAATTGCGACTCCAAAAAGGAAAGAAAGAAATGTTGTACTGTAGCTGGAAATGTGATGAGCAGATGTGGATTCCTCTTCTTTAATTTACACCAGATCAAATCAGCTTGATTTGCTTTCCTGTACTGGCCGGTAGATTAAATTTTTGGCTCAGATAAACATGCAAAAACTCACTGTGCCAAAGGTAAATTATAATCTCTCTCCCAGTGCAGAGTGTCTTAGATATCTCTGTATTTAGATCATATGATTAAAATGCACTGGTCTTTATTTAGAGCAGAATTAGATTTGACTTTATGGGACACATTAGTGGAATATTCAGGCTCATATATTTACAGATGTAAATTATATAAAGATGATTGACTTTAGTGCTACCACATCACCAGTCAAAGATGCTTTAAACTGACTAAAAGTTAAAGAAAAAGAAAGCCCATGTAATTATTTCTTTCACCAAAAGCCTGCATGAAGATCAGGTACTAAAACAGTCAGCAACGGTGCACTTTTGATTACTGGTTCCTGATGTTTTTGCACGTTTCTGGAATAAAATTAAAACATGCGTGAAAACTAGTCCTGAGCGTGATATTTTTCACTGCTCACATTGTTCTCATAGCCATGGTTATTAATGTGCAGATGCAGCGTTCATTTCAGGGTGGAAGTGGGTGTTAGTCAAACCCTGCGCAGGCTCATGTGTCAGGATGCAGTCCAGCCATCAGGAAGTGATGCAGTTAAGCTCTGAAAGATAAAAATACCTCTCATAGAACAACAAGAGACCAGAAAATCAGGATGTCAGTGTGTTATGACTGCATGTTATTGTGTTTGTCAGTGAATGATTTTTTTGTGTCGGCGTACCAGGATGAGGCTTTTGGCCAAAACTGAATCAGATAATTGTTAACACTGACCTTCACTTTGTCTCTCCTCAGGTACCAACCAGTGGCCCCGTGTTGGTGGGCAGACCCCCTCCTCCCCAAATTATGAGAACTCCCTTCACTCACTGGTAAGCTCTCTGCCCGCCTCCATCATTCAGTGAGAGGAGGATATGATGGATGCTCGCTTTAGATAAGCTGCCCATGAAGGACTGAGCTAGCATTACAGTGAGATTCCTGTCTGACAAATGTTTTGCTGAGGAAGGTGGGGGTAGAGGGATAACCAAACTGAACAATACCTGTCCCTTGGGGCATGCCATCTGTCCTCCACTCTGTGGGCCGGGTCTGGGATGACAGTTGGGGGATGGGTTTAGTTATGGGGGCTGGTGTGGGGGTGGCAGCTGTTTGCTGAACCTCTTCTCCAGAATTCCTTCGCTGCCGTACGACCAGAGCTGAAGATCGGATTTCATGCAGCCCTGCTACCTGATGCACATGTCATGTGTTTACATACTCTACTGGGAGTTTATTCAAGGGATAAACGGACTTAAATAAACTTACTATACAGATCCACAGACATATTTATATGATAAATAAAGACAGTATAATGTTAGGCAATAACCCAGCTGATCCAAGCAATGGGTGAACAAGTGAATTCATAAAACATATGGATCATAAGTGTTAACAAAATGCATTTATGTTTCATGTGTATGAAAGAAAGAAAATATTGACCGATATTGAATTTTCTTATCACCAGCAATTCAAATTGTATTGGTGTCGAAGTTTAACATGATTATATGTTTCTATGACCTCACAGAGAAGACCCGCAGAAGTAAAGGATGGAGCTTTTAGCCATGCTGTGATCTTAGAGGGACATAGATTCATCCTGACATCGTCTGCAAAGCTCCTTCATAATCCGTATTCACACGTAACAATGAAAAGACATCCAGGTTTAATATAAAGGATCCTATATCTACCTGGTAGAGATGTTCCTTAAGAATGTCTTGAACCCATACCCGGTTGTTTCTGAATCATTTAGGCTTCTAAGAGGTAAAAAAACATCAATTGCAGTTTTTTATTGAATGATGAATGAAAAATGCAGCTGGCAGCCACTGAAGGAAATTCTCATTTATTCTCAGCAACGTTCAAGAGTGTGCTGAAATAAAATCGTAGATCACGGTCCTCTGGTAGTTACGACAGAACTACTTGGAACATTGGAAAGTCCCAGAGAGCTCTTGGAAATGGTGATGAAGCTCTTTGAGGATTAGATTACAGTCAAAATGACTAATTTTGTTACTGGACTGGGCTGTGAACAGTAGTTATATTCGTTTAAGACGAATTTTTTTTAAAAACGGCAGACTTTGGTAATCAACAAAACACGCACAGCTGGATGAAATGAACATAAGAAGGCAAAGCAATAAGGCACAAAAGACAACAACATTATTTATCCCAGCACATAAAGTCAGTGTAAAGTTTTAAACTTGTGGCGATGCAGAAAATGTGACAAGTGCTGTAGTAGGGGTCTGTAAATACGCAAACAGCGAACCATTTTTATCTTTACAAAGTGAGTCGTCAGCAGCTGTGTGCTTCTTTCTAAATCCTGCCTCTTTCTCTCTATGTGCTATCACAAAACCAAAAAAAGTCTTTACCCACAGCGTGTTTGTAGTATTTATAGATTCTGATCTTTTTTTCTTAATTCTCTCTTATTCTTATTTGACTTTGCCAGAAAAACAGAGTTCATCAGCAGTTACATGAGCATCTCCAGGATGCTATGTCTTTCTTAAAGGATGTCTGCGAGGTACTCTTCAGATAGACTCTTTTTTGTTTTACCCATTGCGTGTTCCATACATCGTTTTGTTTTCTTGCACAAGTTCGACTACATTCTTCACAGTGAAATGCACTTTCATTTATTACTACTTCTGTCGCCTTATTCTCATGTTATGTTGTTGTCGTTTTTTTTGTTTTAGTTTTTTTCTGCAGCCATGCCAGCTTGTAGTAATCAGCTTAGGTTCAGATGACAATGAAATTAAGTGGCTGCAGTGCCTCTGTTCATTTGAAAAACAAATGAGAACATATCCTGACTTCTACAACTCAAGCTGAAATGGCTCATTTGATCTTGCATTTGAATTGCCTTCTTTATCTTGTGTTGTTTTTTTTTTCTCACCATACAATCAGCATTTTCAATTTTTGTCCTAATGTGCTTATACTAAGCTGCTCTGTCCTTCTTTTCCTCCCTTCTTTCTCTCCCTAACCCTTCATTTCTCAATCCCTTTGGTCCTCCCAGTCTCGAATGGAGGATCGCCTGGACAGATTGGATGATGCAATCCTTGTTCTGAGGAACCACGCAGTGGGCTCCACCGCCAGTCTGCCCAGCGACATACACAGTCTGCTGGGACAGGCACAAAATGGGCCAATAACAGCCATTGGACCAAATTTTCCTGCCTCTGCATTGGTTCCAAGTCGGACTGCAGCGATGGTACGATAACTTCATATAAGTATTTATTTATTACTATACGGTATTTTTCAAACTACACCACATAAAACACCTTGGCCACCTGGTCAAAAAAAGGAGAGCTTTGAGACATTTTCCGCAGACGAACAGTTGAATTTATACCGGCATATTTTCCATAAGTGTAATGGCTGGCCGTAGGATCACCCTCCTCTTGAGAGCGGCTGTATACACAAGTTTGAGAGAGAAATGAAGAAAACAGGCACAAAGAAGTAAAGTTGGCGTAGGACGTGTTTGTACGTTGCAATCCTTCTAGAGTTAAACTCGAAGCCCCTTGAGAACTGGGGAAATGCCGGTCTCTGTGTAAATCATGACGTGTTCGCCCATCCTCCTTCTGAGGTATTTGATTGTACAGAGCCAGGAGATTTGAACACATCTGCAGTGGAAATTAAAATGGGATGACTCGTCCAACTGTTATCTGGAGGTGTTTGGAAAAAGTTTGACACAAACACAAACTTAAAAAGAAAAAGATCAAATAATTTGAACGTGGGAAGAAGTTTAGATTACTTTTTTCTCTGAGATAAATGATGGAAGGAAAAGTTCGACCGTGATGAGATTTTGTATCTAATAAGCCAGTGATTAGCTGTAAATGTGGTGTTGCCTTTAAATTCAGACCTAAAATTAATATTCTTGTTTAGATTACTGTTATACAGAAAGGCCAAAAGGCTCCTTTTGTGTGTAAATTGATTATTAATTAATTAGTTTAATTTTTTTTTCTATAAAACAAGCACGTATTGTGAGTAAAGTGTTTTGGTAAGGTTGTACTTTGATGCAGCATGAAGAAAGAATGAAAAGATGCATTTCTGAGTGCAGACCGACATTTTAGTGCTCAGTCTGCACTTTTTGTTTTCGTGTCTTGATCATTGCAGTGGAGTTGTCGTGCAGAAATTCATTTATTTTCAAAGCAGTTTCATTTTTTTCTTTGTTTTAAGGTGGTATTTTTCCTGTCGATGGTTGTTTTCACTCGTACGCGGAGGCTACTGGGTAGCTCGCTTTGTCCCTTAACAAGAATTTTACTGTGGTTGTCAGAAGAGCTCAGTTTGATGTATTTGTTACAGAGAGCTGGGTTGTGGCAGTGATGTTGACCGACTGCGACTGTGAGATAGAACATACTGTGTCTGCACTAACACAGCACTTCCTGTGTGGGAAGAGGTCCCTTCAGACAGGGCTCAACAGCCTCGACACGGCACAGCCACAGGCTTTTTACTCTGGCTGTCACCCCGCCCTCTACCCCCTTCCACCCCTTTTCATCACTTCTTTTTAACAACCCAGGAAATCTGAATCGTTGGAAACGTGTGTCTGAACCCGCAGCCTCCACCCAAATAGAGGTCCTCAGCTGTATGGTAATCAGGCCCAGCCATGAAAATGGCAGCGTTCTTTTCTTGCCAGAGCCCCAGCCTCACTCCTCCTCCTCCAGACAAAGAGTTGTTTGGACACCTGTTGAGAGCACAGCAAAGATTAGCGTAGCGCTGGGGAAGGGGAGGATCTCGGAGCGGTGGGGTTAACAGAGGCCAACAGTGACTGGGGATCACATTCCAGAGGAAAAGAGGGAGATGCTCTCCACCCTTAGTGATGATTTCTCCGCCTTTCCTCAGTCCTTGAAAAAGGAAATCAAATGGCTCTAGAGCATGTGGTAAAGGAGGGGCTTTGTGGCACAACGTGGTGGGAGTTGACCATTTCTATGTTATGCATGTGAACAAAATAACAAGGAGATAGTCAGACATTGGAGTGGGTTTAGCTTGACTTCTTTTGAAACTGAACACAGAAGGATTATTCTTCTCGTAGACATGAGGAACAGACGGGTCCTCAGTTGTGGTTACAGAGCGGGGAGTCTGAGAATGTCGCTGCAGCGAGCAGTAACACAAAATGCAACAGTGACAGAGACAAATGAGGAGGCTATATATGGACCTTTAAGTATGGCTAAATATTGTGGCACAGGTGTTTTTTTTAAATTTGTGTTTATTTTCTATTTCCTACCCTTGATTATGCATTATAACGCTGCTGTGGAGCAAATCTCCAAAGTACCCACAGGTGTTGGTAATGACTGACTTGAATGGTGATTAAACCCAGAACTTGTCCCATGCTGTGACTACAGGTTTTAATAAACACTGCTACAGACAGCATCTAATCTAATGTATATATACATATATAAAAGCATCTTTTTTTATGATCCAACCAGTGTAGAGTGCTCACCAAAATGTGCAAATCAGTATAACTAAGGTTGCTCTTTTTCTTTAAAACTGTGGGATTTTCCATTTTAGGCTTTTCTCCTGCTCAAAAGTGTTGTTTCATTTTTATGAACAGTCTCCAGTGAGTGTGTGGCTGCTTCCTTTCTTCACGTGTCCTTCCTGTCTGTGTTGCAGCAGGGCGGCGACGATGCTGCCAGCCTGAACAACAGCCACGGAGGCCTGCCCAGCGCCGGCTCGACATCCAGCACAGAACTCAATCACCAAGTGGAAACGTTCAGAGGTCAGCTCCACCACGGCGTCCCACTCTACGATATCCACACGATTCGGTTTACGTATGATGTCTTACCTCCACATTTCTGTTACTAATAACAGGTCTTACTTCAGGCCTTCCAGCAACCCTGGAGCTGAAGGTGGAGAAACAGGACAAGGATGAGATGCTCGACAGCATCTCCACCGATAACAAGTCAGATGACGAGAGTGACAGAAGAGATATGAAGACACCCAGAGCAGGCCCACGCACAAGGTAAGAGGACCTTTCGATACGAAAACGTGTGAAACATTCTTCAGAAGTGAAAATAAGCTCTATGGCATGCTTTGAGATGGTAGAAACATGGGATAAGGCTGGAAAGGTTGTCTTTCATATGCGACAGGTAGTGGAAAATCTGATACATATCGTATTAACCTTTACTGTCATTATTTGATTTAAAATAGGCATGTCAACAAATGGGAACAAGAGCTGGGTAAAGAAATTCCAGAGGAGATGTGGAGAATACTGGATTCGGTGCTTTTTAACACCCCAAATTACAAGCAAACAGATAAATGTGAAACAGCCCTGCTGGAGATTATGGAACCAAACCATACTCACATGTTTTGGACATTCGGAAAAATAAAACCCCTTTTGGATAGTATTCATTCAGAGCTTGCTGAAATGTTTGGCTATACAATCCCATGATCATTTCAGATCCTATACTTGGATCACCTTAAAGGAAACATGCATCCAAAGACCAATACCTGTTTAACATTGACCTAGCACTGGCTAACGATCAAAACACTAAGCTACAGACAATGGGTGATTGTTGTTGTTGTGATGGTAAACTCAAATACAGACTGAAAGTGAAAGAATATTTCTAAAAATCTGGGACAAACGGTTGTTATACAAAGTGAAGAAAAGTCAAAAGTAACAGAAATTATTAAAAGAGGCAGTTTTGCACCGACACACTAACACTGGCACTGTTCAGATGTTCATGTGCTTGTTTTATGTTTCCATGTGGCTACTTTTCAGTTTTATTTTGCGTTAGCTTAGCCACCATGTGTAGTCATTTTATATGTGTAAAGGAAGCAAATAAAATTCGGTTTTTTATCAATTTGGTTCCTATGAATGGCACATTCACTTTCACATTAGACAAGTGAATACACTTCATTCATTTCCTCAGAAAGCCTGCAACCAAGTTAAAGCCGGGTGTCTGAAAACGGCCGGGACACAAACAAACAGAGACCTCCCCTAAGGGTGGGAGGGATAACCAGTCCTGTCAGGCAAATCTTTTGTCTCATTAACACATGCTTAAGAAACAACAGATTTCACTTGATGCTGAGAAGGCGGAGCTTCTCAGCGTCAAGTAAAATCGTTGTGGTAAAAACTCATGGATGTTAAATGAATTAAATTTTCTTCCTTCATGTTTATAGTTCATGGTTTAATCACGGTCATGTCAGATTAATGGTTTGAAGACCATCCTATCATTGGTGCAGATGACTGAATGGTGGCTGCGGGTTGATTTCTTCTCTCTGCTGCAGCATCACCGAAGACGAGGATCTGAATCCCGAGCAGAAGGCTGAACGGGAGCGCGAGAGGAGGATGGCTAACAACGCTCGCGAACGCCTGAGGGTGCGAGACATCAACGAGGCTTTCAAAGAGCTGGGTCGCATGTGCCAGCTGCACCTGAAAAGCGAGAAGCCCCAGACTAAACTGCTCATCCTCCATCAGGCTGTGGCTGTCATACTTAGCTTGGAGCAGCAAGTCAGAGGTCAGTGTTGCAGCGCTGCTGCGGCAATTAACTGAAATGCTACATCACATCAAATCACTGCTGACTCTTAAAAACAACGTGTGTTTTGATGCAGCGTTCCTGCAGGTGGTAATTTAATTTCACTGTCACATCCAGAGCAGATACATGTGGAGTTAGAAAGGAAAAAATAGGGAATGGAGCTGCCAGAGTATCACAGACAGTAAAGAAAATGCAGGGCGTTTATTCAGCTCAGATGTTTCCCTGCAGTGCTGCATTTAGAGGTACTAAAATGAGTAATGATGAAAGATTTGAGGCGAAAGACAAACAAAGTAACGCCCTTTTATAACACCCTTAAAGCTTCGGTCTCTCTCTAAAATTTTATCTTAATTTTATTTTAAAAAAAGCTTTGACATGTGTTTAATTAAAGTGTAATCTGTGTTTATGTGAACTCACAGAGAGAAATCTGAACCCCAAAGCAGCCTGCCTTAAGAGAAGGGAGGAAGAAAAAGTGTCTGGGGGCTCCAGTGATGCCCAACCAGCCCACACAGGAGTCCATCCAGGCCTGACCGACACATCCAACCCCATGGGCCACCTCTGAGACAGGTACTCTCACCTCTAATTGAGCGACACACACTGCTACGATGGTTTTCTCTAATAACTGAATAATCGGTCATCTCATGACAGCATATTTTCTTTTTCTTTCTGCACTTTGATACCATGATAATTGCGGTCATCCTGTGTGTTTTCCTGGTTTAACTGATGTGTAGTTGATTACACAGGTCAGCATGATTGAATCATATTGACGCAGCATGTTTAAACCCAGCTAAAGTCCACAATCTTCATTTTTTACTTATGTTTCCTAAAATAAAATTTTTAACTTGAAGATGTCAAACTGTAAAATTCTTTCAATCGTTGTTATTTAAAAAGATGCAGATAGATGGAATATTCACTAAATTATTTAAATTTTAATAAAATCTCTGCTAAGGTTACCAGAAACCATCAATCAGTCACATTTCATGAGAGTTAAAGTTGCCAGCCATCACTAAGAGGACAAATTTTGCTGGCTGACTGGTCGCGCTTCCAGCCACGTGCGTGGCTGTGCTGAGCGGGGTTTCCCCCTCATGGCTGAGAGCTTTGTTAAACAAGGATTTGGGGTGAAATTGTGCACGGCTTATTTGCCGTTTATGCATCAGAATCTGTTCAATAAACTGCACTTTCCAGACATACTTTTAGAGACAGTGAAGATAACAAACACTGGAAATATTGGAAAGTCTGGTTGTTCTTGGCCGGCGATCTGCATCTTTGGCTGGTTTTTCCTGTGCTGCGTCACTTTTTAGTAAGGCTCTAAATCTATGTTACCTCATTTAAAGTAAGCCAGTGCATTTTCTTCTCATTTTTGGCTATTCGATCAACAAAACTGTATTTTGTATTTGAATAAATTAAACCCCTTTTTTATCCCTTATTTTTATTTGGAGGAAAAATCCTTTAATTTAAATGTTATAATTGTCCTTTATTGATTTATGTCTGATTTATGTCAGACTTTTTAAAAAATAAATATGTAAAACAGCAGGACTTTAATCACCAGCTCTAGTGCTGAAGCTAAAATTTGGACGGCCTACGCTCAGCTCCTTTGATGCGCACCTCTGATCAGTGCTCCTTCTTTGCTTCCTCTCCTCCAGATCAGAGCGATGCAGATCATTTCTGTCCCGTCTGAGTCGGTGACCTTGCTTCCCAGTGACAGACAGGACTCGCAGTTTGTGACACCAATTGGAGGAGACAGACCACTTGAAGCAAAACGACGAGTCTAACACAGTCCACTCCTAAGATTGAAGTAGAGCCAAGCGTCCAGCTCCCTGTGACCAGATTCCATTTGCAAATTTCTCCCCCACAAGAAAAAAATCTTCAACACATATCACTGTCTGCAAGAAGTGTGTTGCTTCTGAACAATCAGAGACTTCGCAATCTCCTCCAACCGTATGTGGAAATTGCCTTGTGCCTAAACTAAATTGACGAATGCATTGTAACAGCAATTGTTTTTATTTGTCTGTTTCTTTGTTTTTTTTCCTATTTATTATGTTATTGAGCTATAAAGTGTATGTCTAAAGGGAAAGTTAGGTCAATACAAAGAGAAGCATGCGGCTTTTCAGTCGATCTATAGTTTGCCAGTGTCGCCATCAACCCTGAGCACTCCACCCCGGGAAAATCTTTGAGTCTGAGATTGGGGGAAAAATGTTAGAGATTAATTTATTGGCCAGTTTAGACTGATATTTATACCCAACTGAAAATCATCACGAGCTGAAAAACAAAAGCACCCGTTTTTTAAATATAAATTTTAAAAAAAATGATATATTATTTATATTTTTGTTTTCCTCGTTCTGCCACTGGCCACACGTGAAACCAAAACTACCTATGTTTGTTTCTGAGCAGTTTAGATCTGTCTCTGTGCTACTGACCGGCAGGTAACAGGTCCAGCTACGATAGCGTCAACAGCACGGGAGGTGACGCACAAACGGCAAACTGTAGCTTCACTGAAGGCTCAGATTTAATTGTTTTTTTTTGTTTGTTTTTTCCCAGTAGTGAGCAGTGAAAATACAGAGGGCAAACTTTTTGCAAACCTTAGCATTCCCTGCATATTTTAGTGTCTTAACTAAAGGAAGAGGCGACTCCAGCGCCCTCGCTTCCCTTTGCCATATAGTGTTAAACGTAAGCAGTGGCGTATGTTTGCAGATTCTTCCTCCGGACGTCAGCACAGAAGTGTTGGCTGTGTTGGCACAGAAGTGGCTTTTTTTCTTTTGAAAATGTGTTATTATTTTCTTGTTTCTGCCACCAGCTAATCAGAGATCTCCTAATGAAGACGTTCAAAAAAAACAAAAGTAGAAAAACACGCAAAAAACAAAACGACGACCACAGTTTCTCCTGGCCTGATCAAACATATCAATTTTCTTTCTGTTAATATCTCAAGACATTAAATTCTAATAAGCGCAGTTACTCCTGACTAAAATTTAGTTATGCTTATTTGTTGTAACAAGTCCTTTCTGTCCAGCATTATAATTTCCGGTTTTTAGCTAGCAGAGAAAATCTGTAAGTTATTTTCAGTGATGTTTTGATGGAAGCCATGCTATTCTCAGTATGGCAAAGCAGACTGAACATTTCATGGATTATTCTGAGTATCATTGAACTGTAGCATGATCATGATAATGAGGATGATGATGATGAACAAAAGCAGGATTTTTCTTTTTTATGTTCCAAGACATCGGTCATGGCTTTATTTCTTTTTCCCTATCCGTGTGCATGCGTTACGTTTTCCTTTTTTTGAGTCTTTTCGGTCTTAAGACTTGCTTTATATTCCATTTATTTCTTTGTATATTGCGTTCTATCATTATTTACACCTTAAACAAGGCTGCCGCATTCAGAACGAGTATTCTGTACGATAAAGGGACTTTGATTAGAATAAAGGATGATGAGTTTACAATTTAACAACCTCATTTTAGTGAAGAAGAATCCAAAAAGAGAGAGACCTGGTCGGTTGTGGTGTGTTCTCTGACTGAATGAGGCCTTGTTCATCATTTCAGTATTCATGATCCTGTATTCATGTCGGCAGACTTTGAGGGTATAATGTGTGTCACTTCCGGCTCGCTTCCCTTCATTTGTTTTCTTTCTTTCTTTTAAACTTCCCGTTCTTCCTGTGTTTCTTTGCTCCTCTGTTTGCCAAGTTAAACTTTGCTGTATCCCCAGATGCTTTCCCTTGTATAATATATGAAAAAAAAAAAGAAAATCAAAAGAAAAAAAAACATTTGGCTTATTTTTCACTGTAGTTAGTCTTTTATACAATAATACTGTAAGAATATTTCTTGAATTCTAAATATTACTCTTTCTAGATTTTTGAAAGCAAAAGTTTTGAGTAAAAAGTTTCTTACTTTATTTTACTATATTAGATAGTAAAATGTACGGTTATTTACCATAACCTGTCCATTATCACAAAAAAGTTACATATGGCATCTCAAGAACACGGCTGAACTGCTGCTCGTAGTTTAGTACTTCAAAAAGGCTCCGTATGAGCTCCAGATTCCTAAAAGCGCGACCTCCATCGTACTCCTCAGTCTCCGTTGTTGATTGATTGAAAAAAAAAAAAAAAGGAAAAAAAAAAAGATTTGTTCTTGTGTCAAATAAAAGGTGTTGTTGATGCACATTGAAAAACTGCGGCAACGAGAATTTGAATTTTCTGTCATTTTCAAACAGAAAAACACGATGTATATAACATTTATGTTGCAATAAATGTGCCATCTTTTTTTAAACTCGATCGTATGTGCATTTATTTCGCTCATCTTCCTCTCCATATTTACATTTTTCCACCTTTCCATAACCTTTGTTGTGTTTTAACGCACAGGAAGGAAGAGCTCTGAAACAATGGGATTCATTTAGACTTCCTTATCGTTTTTGTTATTTTGTTTTTGAGACATTTCTACAGTGGATTTAGGCCAAATGAGTGTTTTATAGTATGTAACTCTTTTTTGAAAGTAATACCAGTGGACCATTGTAGTCTGTATGAAAAGTACTATGAATATATGTTTCTATTTTTAATAAAGTGTGATAGCAGCGTACTGTATATGTGCTGTGCTCCTACTTTTTCTTTTTTGCAAGTTCATTTATGCAGTATAGAGACAGATCCTCGTGCCTTAACCTCCTAAGACCTGAACTCTTCCATGGCATGCATTTTTAATTTCTCTTTGATATTTGGGCATATTGGGACCTCATAAATGTAAAAACAAAGAATTGCCAGATTAATTTTTTGACCTGATTTGTGTTTCTGACAAAAATGAGATCCACATATGAGGACATTTGTTTTAAATTTTGATAGAACAGTGGCAGGATAATGTCCTCGTAAGTGGATATCAGGCTCTTGTAGAGACAAATTTGTGTTTTTAGGTCCAGACAACCCAAAATGTGATGTCCACATATGTGGACACCAGGTCCTAGGAGGTTAAATAATATTTGAATAAATTGTCTTATATTTTGACACAAAACAAAATGACCCACCCAGCACTGAAATTGAACTTCCACAGTCATGTTGAAAAGCACAAACCTAAACAGTTTTTTAATAAATGGCTTTGGTGGAAGTGTCTCTCTCTGTAACCTGCCGTACTCAATCTGCTACTTGTGCTGTGACTGAAGTTAATGAATCCCAAAAGCGTTGTGAAAATACTGCTCTGAACCTGGAAGATTGTTGCTGTGCTGTAAATCTCAGAGCCTGTACATCTGCGCAGAATTATCTCCGTGCAGATGTAAGCATGGAGACCGCTCATTGCGTCCTGAGAGGTCTGATCTCGAGTCATTCGTCAGACTGAGGTGACAAAAGTGCTGACTGCCGTTCTGTCTGCGGTGAGCTCAGTGATGCGCGGTGGCCTTCCAGCGTTCCTCGCAGGGATAAACGGAGCGTGTGACTGTGCTGAGCTCTCGTGGTGGTGGTCGTGGGTGTGCATGTTTTCTGTAGGAGTGGGACCACCATGTCTGAAGGCTGACTTCCTGTCATGGCTGCTGGCTGAGCCAGCTGACAGAAAGTCCTTGGCTCACATCCTTGAATCTCAACCAAAGAGCCTGCTGCTCCTCCTGCTCTAACAGTAAGATCATCCGCCTCTCTGCCACTTTCAGGATGCACGCTGCACTGAACAGGCCTCTTGTCTTCTGTTTCACTTTCTAATCTCAGCTCTTTAAGATTCAAGGCTTTTTGACCATTTCAACATAGTGAGGAGAACAGGATATGATATTCAGACATTTCACAGAAACACAAAGCAAGTGCTTATCTGTCAATAATGGAAGTTTTAGGCATAAAGTGTGGAAAACAAATACGACAGCACAAAAGTAATTTCAAAGATTACTTTTACATGTACTCAAAACAACAATGTACTGCTCCTCCTGCCCACACCAGCTGCACAGAGATCCATTTTTGAAGCAGTTTAGAGTGATGGATAAAATACCTAGTCCTTGTTTTATATTAAGAAGGCCACAAAAAAGCTCCAGGGTTCTGAATTAGACACAAGAAGTCTGGTAACTTCCACAGTTTGTCTTTTTAGTATCAGATTCCCTCAGTAAGGAATCCAGGGACAACATCTTTATGAGGAGCAGTAAGACAGGGTGAAGCTTGATGAGGTTCACCTGTGTGTCTGTGTGTTAATGACCTACCTGACATTTGTGCACCCACCGTAACCTGCCAGATGTGCACTGATGGTGTAGTTAGTTATCTACACACCAAAGCTGGGAAGCAAGAGTGTCAGTAATACAGTGAAATCAGATCCAGAAAGTAGCATGGGCAAGGCACTTTATTAGGTACACCCTGCCAGTACCCAGTTGGACACCTTTTGCCTTCTGTCTTAATTTTTCATGGCATACATTCAACAAGCTGCTGGAAACCTCTGAGTTTTTGGTCCATGTTGACTTGACAGCATCACACAGTTTCTGCTTATCATGATGAGAATCTCCTGTTGCACCACATACCAAAGGTGCTCTGTTGGATTGAGATCTGGTGATCATGGAGGCCATTTGAGTACAGCAAACTCCTTGTCATATTAAAAAAAAACAGTTTCTGATGATCATAGCTTTGTGACATGGTGTCTTACCCTGCTGGGAACAACCATCAGAAGATGGCTACAGTGTGGTCACAAAGGGATGGAGATGGTCAGCAACAATACTCAAGTAGGCTATGGTGTTTAAAGATGCTCAGCTGGGCTGAGGTACCAAAAAGAAAACATCACCCACACCATTATACTACCATTGATTGGCTCATTAGATATTTGTGTGTACATTTTTAAATGGAGATCCAAGTCCAGATAGCAGCAAGGAAAAGATTAGCTGATGAATATAAATATGTGGGAACGCTAATGGATCCAAAACTGGCATTTGAAACAGAAGTGTTTTTAAAAAACTGTGAATAGAGTTTTATTTAATGTGGATATTTTAGGAATAATTTAACAATTAAATATTTAAAATAAAATTCCCACAATGGCTCGGTGACTGTGAAAAGATGAAATCAAAAAAATAAAATGCATCTCCACAATTGCTGCTACAGGTCAGTTGGGCTGACCTGCCCCTGGAAAACCTGCAGACCCCCTTATTGTATAATTGGGATAAGACTGAGGTGTGCACTGAGCATGCCCAGAGGTCCCAGCTGTGGCACCTCAGCGGAGAACAGAGCTCCCATTGTGTGCGGCTGTAACCCAACACAGTGGCTCAGATTAAAGGCTGCGGTGCCGCGTGGTCTCTGCGGACAAAAATATAAACAGTGGGCCACTACAAAGGCGAAGGGGAAGCTAGGCCCCTGGTTTAATGAAGTTTACACTGCAGTGGCAAGATCTATAAAAAGACAAGTGAATGCACCGTTTCTTTCTCCTGCCACTCAGGAGCAGCATGGATGCACTGAAAAGAGAGGCTGGGGGTGCTTTAAGCAGCACTCACTTTAATGCCACTCTGATTTGTATGACAGCTGTTATTTGAAGTTCATGGCATTGATTAGGCCCAAAGAAAATATCAGTTAGATGGGTACTGGTCACATCTAACTGATCGACCGACGTTAGTAATATTTAAACTAAACATGGTTCCTGTGTATTTATGTTATATTAAATTTACATAATGTGGTTTCAAGTACCTTTCAAAGTTGCAACGTTTATTTCTTTCATAAATAAATATTAAACATGTGTTTTTCTAAAATTAGACTGCTCTCAATGTAATCTTCATTATCTTAAGTGACGATGAAGATTATATCCATAAAACATTTCAGTACAATAGCATTTAAGCCTCAAATACACTGGGGATCTTCAGCTTTACATTATCTCTTGATTGTTTTAAAGGTCATTTGTTCCATAAATTTTAAAACAGCCAGAGAAATAAGAAGCAAACTTGATGATTATTATTCGCATCTTCTTCTGTGGCTTGTTTAATAATATTTGTCTAGCATGTGGCTACACTTGCTTGCTACAGGTGACTGTTTATGATGGAAACTGAGCATCAAGCACAGCACCTCAGGATCACTGACACTGACTGTAATCCTGCTGTCGTTTATAGTTGCACAGTGCCATTGGCACCCCCCACTAAGAGCATGCTCACCATCACAGAGGCTGCACACAAACAGTATACACTCCCCACAATCATCAGCATTTTTCTAGCATATCTGCTCAGCATAATAACTAGCTCATGCCTTTTAAATCACTCTCTGAGATACTCATTGTTGACTTTCTGGTGATGCGTTTAGGTGCAGTCAGGTGAGCTTACCATCCACTAGATGACGCTCTCGGTTTTTAAAGACATTCACTTACAAATTGGATTTATGCGTACATTATGTAACGTGGGAAGTTTTCCCAGGAGTCACAAAACTTTTAGTTTGTTTTAGAAATTAATAGAAATGTACAAACTTTTATTGTGTTACACTACATGTCAAACACATTTTTGAACTACAAGGAGTTAATAAGAAGGAAAAATTTATGAATTAATTATTTGTCAGGTGTCACCTCTGGCTACAATACTCCCCGCTAGTGCAGGAGCTTCTAAAAACCGAGCTGAACCGAGCCGAGTCGGTCCAAACTGAGTGGGGCCTGGGAGTTCGGGGGTAGTCTGTGTGAGATCTGCTCCAGGACCAGCGGACTGCTTTTGAGTGGGTGGGCGGGTAAAGTGCGCTTGTTTGAGGAGGCGGAGCGGCCCGGAGGCTCAGAACGTCCTTCTGAAACGGTTCTCACTCACTCTCAGAAAACAACTCAGGACCAAATAAGTTAGCAAAGTGCGGCGCGGGCACTTTGCAAAAGAGTTTAGCTTTTAAAACCGCTCGAAGAAAACTTTTTTTCCAAACCTGGGATAAGTGAGCAAGCGAGAGCAACGACGCCGGTGAGTAACTAACTAGCTATCAGTAACTGTCCTGTGCGCGAGACTCTTTAACAGCCGTTAAACTCAGCCGGAGGAGAAAAAAATTAAACGAATAGAAGGGCCGCTTATTTTTCTACACAGCTCGTTTACTTCAGGTGAGTGGTACAGGTGAGAAATAGGTGAAGTAAAATTTGAAGATGGTGATGTGTTTCTGCCACCTGTTGCACTCAGCAGCCAAATAACGAGAAACTGCGTCAAATCAAAGCGCTACCTCTTCACTTTGGCTAACGAGCTACTGTATGATTTCAGTTCTCAGATCTGCATCCAATTAACTGTTTTTTTTATCTGACTTATGTTTACAATTGCTCCTGTAAGGTCACGTTGCTTCTACTGTACCTGCCGCTAGAGATTAGTGAACTCCCATTCATGTTACGTAACCTAATAATAGTTTCCCACCGTTTAAACCCTCACAGGCAGGTTTGTTTCCAACTTTTTCCAAAGTTTGGTCCCATCTGGATTTAGGTGTTTTGATATGTGAGTGGCTACAGGTGTTGACACAGAAAAAGACAATTTTTTGCACTTCACCCTCGCTTGCATCCTAACTTGCACTCTGGATGGACATCACAGGCAGCACAGGGGTCATTGAAGGAAGCACCGACCCTGTGTAGGACAGTGAGGCAGCTCACTGAGAGTTTCCTCCTTTTTGGAGTGAAAAACACAATGGGAGGAAAAAGTAACACACTTGTTGGAGCCCTTGTGTGCTAGATACATACACTGAGCATAAAAGGGTCTATTGTGTCGTTTCAGGCTTTAATCTGGCTCATCCTCCCTGACAGGACACCTTACCTCAGCCTTTCTCTCCTCCCGTTTGCGTGTGAAACTGAGTAATTCTGGCTAATTGGAACATCATGTCATTAGTCTAGTGGAAACAAACTGGAGTTGAATCATCTTCGTGGTTTGCTAGGAGTGGCCCACAAAAGTTTCTTGCAGTATTTCATGGTGGAAACTTTGGCTGTTTATAAGGCAAGATTTTATTTAGTTTCATTAAGTTAAATGCTTCCCAGGTAGCTGTTGTTTCATGCCTTATATGGCAGGTGTGTATTTGTGTGTGTGGTGGTGGGGGGGCATTTACACATTTGATCAGTGAAGAAATACGTGGGGATCAGGGTGGTTTTTCAAGCTCAGCTAAATGCCTTAGTTTAAAATCTCCTGCCAGATAAGATAACCAGAGATGGATGGATGAATGAATGAATGAATGTCTGTCTGTCTGTCTGTCTGTCTGTCCGCCCGCCCGCTCGCTTATCTGAAGGTAGTGGCAGTGGGCTGAGCAGGGTATTACTGACTTCCTCTTCCTTAGCAGTGTTATCCATTTCCTCCTGGGGGATCCCGAGATACTCCTAGGCTGCGTGACATATACTAGGAATGTCAAACACACCAGTACTGGCCCATTGGAGGCTCCAGTTGGTCCCACTGGCTTCAGTGAATGTGTAAACTGTAAAGACAGAGGGCATACATTTAGGACTTAACTTTCTTTTAATGAAGTTTTAAATTATTCTTAATGAAAGACATTGACAAAATTAGTAGGAGACAGATTAACCAGCAAATGTTTTTTTGTTTTTTTAATTAGTATTCCATCAAATAAAGGTTCCTGTTTTTCACTTTTTTTAAATTACAGGACAAAGTTGGTTACTGGTTTCTTTGAGTTACTGCAGTAGAATAGTACAATATTGGAAGATCTCAAAGGAAGTGTGTTATTTCATATATTATTAAAGAGTAGTTACACTGATCTGACCCACTTAAGAGCAATTTAAAAGGACATGTAAAATCTCCCCAAGGAGTTCTTTGTTTTACCCAGGGTCTCCCCCTAGCTAGGCATGCCTGGAAAACCTCCAAAGTAAGGCATCCAGGAGGCAGATGGTTGAACTACCTTAGCTAGCTCTGTTCATCTGGTAAGGTAAACCAGGGAGGAATCCACCATTTTGCTGCAATATCCACTTTCTAGCAAATTAGAAAAACCTGAAAATAGACATGTAAAACAGCCAAATTTACAGGTGCATTGCCATGAAACCCCTCATAGTACTATGTTTTCAAAATGATTATCTGTGTCCATAAGTCTGTCTTGACCCATTTCACACTTATGTGATACATCCTGCTTTTGCCCTTTCTTGTCAGTCTTATCAGTGTCCTCCTTCCAGGCCCACCTCTGTCCATCTTTGTATTGTAACATCAGAAAAGGATGCTATCAGCAAGACAAACAGGAACACATTGAAAGGCCATTGTCCAGTGAAAAGCACATGGTGGCTGCTGATGGCTTTGTCTCCACTGGCTTCCCTGAAAAACACCGGGTGGCTCACTTTTAATATTTGTACACAGTTTGATATTTATTGCCAGCTGCGCTCTCACGGTCTAGCTGCAAATCTGTCAGCTTTGACAGACCTGTAGTTATTATGCATGTGACAGAAAAGGGCTCGATAACATTTTGTTGCCCGCTTTTCATGACTTTTCCCAGGGCTGCAATTAACAGTGTCATTTACAAGGCTCACCTGTGCCGTTTGTGCACACAGACAGAGAACTGAACCCAACACCTGCTGAAGTTATTTAGACATGACAGCTTTGAGATGTTTCCCTGGTTTAACTCATTCATATTCATGATGATACCTTTTAGCAGGTGAAGAGAAAGGCATAGTCTTTGTCAAGCATGGTAAACAGTCATTTCGTTATATCATACCTGTTAGTCACACACTTGTGAGGCCTTGCTAAACAGTACCTGGCTGTTTCTGTTGTTAAAGAATGTGGCAGAAGTTGACTCATCTCTTGAGGGATATTATGGTTTCTGAGATGTTACAGGCAACACAAGGGGAGGGCACTGTCTTCATTTGGTTAGAGCACATTACTTGAGTAGTTTGACACAAAGGTCTCTCCTGCGAAACAAGTAGAATAGAAGGAATGCAAGACAAGAAGGGAAAATGAAAGCTAGAACAATAAAGTTTCATTATTGGCTGAAAGTACATCTAAGGAATGTTTGTTGATGCCGCTGAATTATGTAGCATCTCATCTCTGACTAATCCAGTGCTTCTAAATCTTCTCCTTGCAGAGGTGGGCCAGTTGATCCAGGGAGAGGGATTTATTTTCCTTCTGCATTCCTGATGGAGTCATACAGAGTGTCTGGCATTCCTAGCAGTGGACCACAGCGGGGCTACGCTCAGCCATCCCGCCCTTCCAAGCCACAAAGTAATGGAGCTGGAACATATGGTCTCAGCATCCGAGTCCAAGGTATAGATGGACACCCATTTGTGGTTCTCAACAACCAGGATGGGGGTCCCCACACTTATATGGACCCCAGAGGTAATGGCTACATCGACACAGAAGACTCTTTTATCAACAGCTACGATGAGTATGACTTTAGACGTGGCAAAGAGGCTGAATCTAACAGCCCCTTTGTGGAGTACAGGACTCAGAAGATGTTGCATTATACTGGTCCCCAAAATGGTGTCACAGAATCCCAAGGAAAGAAACCATCCTCCCTTCTGAACTTCCAGAAGCACCCTGAGATACTACAGCCGTATGATCCAGAGACCAACTCCCTGAACCTTGAGGGTTTCAACAGCCTTCCTTCAAGGCCTGACACTGGGAGCCAGCCCCAGAGTTGGTCCCCAAGGTCTGCAGCATCTCACCGTAGGGCATCAAGCCTTGACCGGAAAAAAGATGCCACGCCGCTTGAGAACAGACAACCTACATCCCAGAGTGTGAATGAGGCAGGCTTTCCTAAGCTGAAGCCACAGCTCACTCAGCCTCAGAGCAGGCCACAGTCACAACTGTCTCAGCCACAGATCAAAGCTCCTCTTACCACCCTGAATCCAGCTCATCCCAAGCTGACCTCTAAAACTCCACATCAACCAGTTCCTCCAGCCCAGCCTCAGCCCTCCACTGTGTCGAGCCCTAGGAGCAGTGCCACCTCCAGCCTTGAGCGCACCCCTCGTGAGCCTGATGTCCTTCCCCTGCGCAGGACTGATTCCAGCGAGCCAATTCTTCAGCCTTCTTCCCGTTCCCGCCACTCCTCCTCATCTTCCACCTCTAAGACGCCAATGGATGAACAAATGGAGGCCCTTTATGCAGACACCATAAACCGTCACGAGAATCGTCGCTACATCCCTTTTATGCCTGGTTCAGGCAGAGATATTGACACAGGCTCTATACCTGGTGTTGATGAGCTCATTGAGAAGTTTGACGGCAAAGATGGCACTCAACGCAGAGGCAGGGCGGGGCGCAGAAACAGGATCAATCCAGAGGACAGGAAGCGCTCACGGAGTGTTGATAGCGCCCTCGGCCTGCAAAATAGCTCTAGCTACACGGAGCTACATCAAGGCACATCCAAGGAGCATGTCCTGCTTCCCTCACAGCTGAGGATGCAGAAATCAGCTGGAAGTCAGGACTCCTGGCTTTTAGATCACGTTGATTCCAGATCTCATGCCACCAGTGCACCTGGCTCCCCACAGAACACCATTTCTAAAGGTGTTGGCTCTATACAGGGTTACAAAAACCCTCAGACTCAGTCCTCTTCTCTATCGTTTAAGATTAAAGCGAGTGAGGAAAGTGAAAAGGTTTTGACATCATCACTGTCATCGTCATTATCCAGGCCATCTTCTTTAGCAAACAAAAAACCCGGGACAGACGCGGACGTGCAGGTAAAATGTCAGACCATTATCACTGCATCCTACATTTGTTTGTTTTAAGTTATGTTTCGTTTTAATTTAAAGTAGCATTTTTCAAAATATGATCTATGAGAGAAGTGTTCCTCTCTTTTATTTTGTTAAGATCTCACTCTCTCTTCCTGACATATCCAGGCAACACCTGATCTCCTGAAAGGTCAGCAGGAGCTGTCACAACAAACAAATGAAGAGACAGCAAAACAGATTTTGTTCAATTACCTTAAAGATGGGTAAGTCTGAACTTTTTCCCATACAAAATGTGACCAGATATTGTGAAAACATCTTGACTCAAGAACTGAGTGTTGTTCACACAAAGTAAGAAACCGTTCTGTGGAAGTAAATTAATGTGCCTTTTTTATCTGAGCTGGACTGTTTGTGATAAAAACGAAGGAATGTGGTCTTCGTACCCTCCCATCCAGGCTGTGAGCGATCCAGTTGTCTGGAATTTGTTTTCCTGCAGAATCCCACTTTTAGTCAGCTTTGTTCTTTGTGTAGTGTGAAATAATGAATAAAATCCTGTCTTTCTGTAGAGGAGACGATCTGTCTCGAAAAAAATTACATCGAGTTTGCATTTAGGCTATGGATACCAGCGAGTCTTTCAGTAGTTAAACAGTTAATACTGTCATCAGTAACAATTTCATGGAGAAAGTTACAGTTAATACAATCACTACAGTTTCTGGATGTGTTATTGAATCGGGGTATTGTAGAAGTCGAACAGGAAGCTGTTTGGGTGTGTCGGGCAACAGGTCAGGAGCCACAGGACAAATGAAAGGAAGCACAGATGGAAGTGCAGGGGCTGAAATTGAACTACATTCCCAAGGCCCAGAAGAAAAACATGCAGCAACAGGGGTTATAACGGTTTAATGAAAATCATGTGTATGAGGAGAGGGGAGATTTAAGGGGTTTGGCTTTCAGTGTCAGTCTCACCATTTATTGAAATAATCTATCGCTGCTGTCAAGTGAAAATGGCGCAACTTCAGTTTTGTTGATTTTATGTTTTCACCCGAACTAAAGGATTAAATGTTCTTCTGTGACTTTAGAAAATCCCCTGATCGTTGGGCCTTCAGACATCTGTTGATGATCTCAGAAATGGGCATTGTTCAACGCCGAGGACCAAGCTGCTTTTTAAACTTAGGAGAAGTTGAAGTTGGAGGAAATTGATGTTTTTTTTACTATTTAGAACAATGGGTTAGTCTGTTAGTTTTTAAAGACATTTGAAAATAATAGGGCTGGTGTAGAAACGTTGTGGGTGTGGTTGTCCTTCTACCCAATACTGTAAATCCTAGCTTCTTTCTCATCACCATCTTTTGTTTCAGTAATTATTATATTATTTGGGCGGGTGGCTGTAGCTCAGGAGGCAGAGCCAGGCCTGTGTGAATGGGTGACTGAGGCATGTTATATAAAGCGCTTTGAGTTCTCAGGTAGGGTAGAAAAGTGCTGTGTAAGTGCTGGTCCATTTACTATCTAAAATAAACGAAACTTAGACCTGACTACAGAAATTTACTTGCGTTTTTTATTGGAGTAGGAATGGTGAGATCTCTTAGCCCTTGTAGCCATTTTTTAAATATATAATAGAAAAAACTGAAATGTATATATTTATATAGCTGCATTTTATATACCAATGTAGTTCCGAAAATAAAATACACTGCCTATTTGGATTGTGTTTATGTGTCTAACAGTTTATTGGATGGCTATAATGGCGCTGTTTGTGCTGTGAGGTGTCACTTCCAGGCAGCATGATCCTTTCTCTCCCCTTCTAAGGAGGGGAATAAGCTACTGTTTTCCCAGAACAATCTGGGATTAACTTCTGGCCGCCACAACATTGAAATAAAGTTTTTGAAACCTTTGATAAGCAGAGTGTTTTAACGCAACTGTCTGTGTGCACGTCTGCAGGAGCAATGATAATGATGAGATGACGAAGAAAAAGGTCAACGTTGTGTTTGAGAAGATACAGACATTGAAGTCTCGGGCCACAGCAAGTGCGCAAGGCGACAACAAAGTAAGGCCATTTTATGTCATTCTGCTTGTGCACAGTGGCAGTCTACAGTTACAGTGTTAAATGCCAACGAGATGTCAAACAAGATGTCATCTTTATGCATCTTTATATCACAATTGGTGGTGATTGGGGTGGAGTAAAAGAGCAGCACCAGCTTAATTCTTTAGTCTGCCTACCATTAAATGGGTGGGAGATTAGCCAGACTGGTTTCATTATTAAAATTCATTTTTATTTAAGGCGATTGATGATTAAATATTGTGTGCTTTCATGAGATGTTAACACCAAAGCTGTTTACTGTTACCCGAAGATTATTTAATTTATCAGGGTACTACTGTCCAAAGACCTAGTCTCCATTTGTATTTGTAATGGATTAATAAGAAATGAGCACCTCTAAATTGTTTGTTTTCTCCAGGCCCAGGATCTTGCTGCTCAGACCAAAGCTCTGCAGGAGCAAAATGCTGAACTGGAGAAAGAAATGTCTGAACTGAAAAGAGAACTAGAGGAACGAAGCATGGTAAGAACAGTGCGACTGTCTCTATGACCAGCTTGTTTATGTTGGTTTTATTGCTTAACTTGTTGTTATTTGAGAATATCCTTTAATCAAGGGTTTGGCTGAAAAGGAGCTTTACAGGATTACTGTTCAACTAGCTGAATTTAAAGACTAGTGTTTGGGTGTAGCATTGACTAAGCGTAGTACAAAGGCTAACAGAATAATGCAACAAATAGGCTACTCCCTTGAAAACTCATTATTTAGTTGATCTGTTAGGTAAGGAATTAAATAAGAAGCTAAATAATCAAATATGGATAGTGTTGGCCAGGCGTTGACTTTGGGGTAAAATATGTGCCATTGATATGCTGATGGTATATCAATGGCACTGCTTGCTATACTTAAAACACGTCCTGTAATCAAAAAACGCTGAATCCTCAAACTTACTTTCAGCAAACAATAAATAAAAATGTTCATTTCAAATGCTAAAGCTTAGTTTAAGAAATGTAAAAGACTAGATGCGTGTCTCTACTTAAACACACAAGCTGTAATAACCTTGTCATTTTTACTTACAGAAAAATCAGGCTGACAAAAGGACGGCTGCAGATTTAAAGGAGCTGCAGGAGAAGATACAGCAGAGCATGGAAGAGTACAAGCACCTGAAGGAAAAACATGCCAAAACAGAAGCTGACCTACAGACCACAGTGGAAGAGTAAGTGTAAAGGAGTTGCAAATTGCCTCCTTAAGAGGCGTATTAAATAAAATATTTTATAAGCAGTTAATTTCAAATAGATAAATGGGTATTTTTTTTGTCAGCTGCCTCTCCAGTGACTCTCTCATCCTGCAGATGAACTCTGACTTCACCGTGTTGGATTGCAGCTTGTGATGGTAGACTATTGATTCTCCACCTGCTGCTGGTTCTGGTAAGAGTGATCCCACAGCTTTCAGTGGATCACCAAATCAAAGTCTACCATCATCAGCTGCAGTCCAACACAGTGATGAAAAAAATGACAAAATGTTTCACCTTAAGAAATTAAAAAAAGGTAATTTTTAATAAATGGCAGAAACACATCTTTAAAAAGTTGGGACAGGGCCATGTTTACAGCTGTGTAGCTTCTTTTAACATCAGTCTGTGAAAACATCTGTGAACTGAGGACACAAGTTTCAGAACTTTTGCTCAGCAGTCCATTTTCCATTTCATGATACACCAAATGTTTCAGTTGATGATCTGGACTTTCGACCTGCAGGGCAGCAGGTTCAGCACCTGGACTCTTCTACTATGAAGCCATGCCGTTGTAATAGATGCAATATGTGGTTTAGCATTGTCTTGCTGAAATCCGCAAGGACTTGACTAAAAAAATAAACAAACCCAAAAGTGATCTGGATTTGAGCATGTATTGCTCAAACACCTCTTTAAACCTTTCAGTATTGATGGTGACTTTCCCAAAGTGTAAGCTGCCAATGCCATAGGGACGAATGCACCCCCGTAACCCACACATACTGGATTCTTGTTGTTTTTTGTCCTTAAGTGATTAAAACTGGAAGTGCATGTGGTGGCATTTTGTTTGTATTGCTGCAGTACTGGTTTCTAATGACTAGCTATGAAGCCCCCACATGGGTAGTTGGGAACATACTCAAAGCCAGTGGGTGAAGCACCTCCTTTTTTCAGGTGTATCAAAAGTGTGATTTAAGTAACAGTAATGGAGATCTGTTGTTGAAACGGCCCAGACTGTTGATAGTTACTGTGGTTACCATATCAGTACCTCTGTGTTGTAGTACAACTCTTTGTGTCCCCATGAGTTTGGTAGGTTTATCTTTTACCCTCTATATTCCTGTGTGCCTGGTGACTCATTTACCATTCAATCACAGCACTAACTGTCCCGTTCCAAACTGCTTTTCGTGTAATTGTTTTCACAGTCATTCAAGTACAGAGTGTCGCCACTATTCATAGCTTCCTTGTTTTGTTTTGAGCTCTGCATGGTTGAAAAGGAAATTGTAGCAAAGTTGCCAATCTTCGAGCCAATGGTTTTGTGTTTTTAATTTGTGTAACACTTCATGAGAATTTCATGCTGTTGAAAACTGAGCTTTTTTCTTTAATTTCTTCCTGTGTCTGTGTTGGTCCTTTTATCATAATGTTTTGTTCTGTGAATTCAGGATCTTTAATTATCATTTCCTTGTTCTTCAGTTTATTATCTGTAGCTTCAGCTTAGCTGTGCTTTTCAGCTTGAAGAGTACCAAAGAAGTCTTTACTCCTCTGACTCTTTTCTTTAAAATTAATTGAGCCTTATTTCCAGCTGCAAATCAATCAGGGACATTTCTGTTTATGCCGTCTACTCTTGAATCAGTATGTTACCTTTTAAAAAAATAAATGAATAAATAATTTGTAAAAATTATAGCATGTTGCATTTGAGGCCAGTCTTTATCAATTTATTACTGTGTGGTTTTTGTTTAAGGTGTCTCACATCACTTATCATCCTCTGCCTCAGAGATGAAGAAGCAGATTAGAAATTATTGGTTTTCAATCATACAGTTATTCATTTTAACGAGTGTGCTCTAGAGGCGTTACATTCAGCTCAACCACATTTGATGCCATTTGTACATGAATTAAGGCGCAGATGCATGGGTATGTTTGTACATGTGTGCAGTGTATGAAAAGGACCTGTACCATGCTGTGACATGTTGAATGGTTTGTTAGGCTTTTCCAGGTGAAAATGGAAAGGGAGCAACATCAGACAGAGATCAGAGACCTGCAGGACCAGCTGTCAGAGATGCATGATGAACTCGACTCAGCCAAGAAGTCTGCTGCTGATGGAGAGAAAGACATGCTTATGGTGGTGAGCCACAGTGCCCTTTGTTATAGAAAGAAAAATAAATGTTTATTGTTCTTGCGTTTTTTTGGGGGGGGGGTTGCATTAGGGTTAATTAACTTTATTCATAAAACAATATAGAAGATTTAAGCCTTTAAGTTCCTGTTTCACGTAATATTCAAAAGATCTAAACGCAGCCTGTATAGCAATTAACCTATCACTGATTTCCTAAATTCTTTACATTGTAGCTAAAATGATCACATTGACATTATAGTTGCTGAAAGCTTTTTTTTTTTCTTCTGCAAATTCTGGACTAAAGTTGTCAAAATGTCTGCATTTTCCATAGGAGATGATGCAGCTCAAGGTAGAAATGCAGGAAGCTATCCTAGCCAAAGAGGAACAGGAGGAGGTGCTGAGGAGGCGAGAAAGGGAGCTAACGGCTCTGAAAGGAGCTTTGAAGGAAGAGGTGGCCGCTCATGATCAGGAGCTGGATAAAATGAAGGAGCAGTACGAGAAGGAAATAAGCAAGCTGCAGACATCTTTGGAGGAGGCCAAGCAGGTACTCAGCTTCCCATGTAGTTTCCCTCAGTTCCCTTCCTCCACTCTCCTCTACTTTGATTCCTTCTCTGTTTTCGCTTATTTGCCATCTCACCCACAGCACAATGTTACAGAGTGTTACAGAGAGGTGTGGGTATAAGCACAGTCAGGGGTACTGTAACCCTGTTTGCTGTGGATTTTAAGTTCATCTTAGGCAACGTCCTCACTTAATGTGTTTTCGTTTGAAAACGCATAGTTTTCTCTCCGTTTTGGTCTCCCGTCCACACTGAGACAGCGTTTTCCTCGAAGGAAAATGCAGCATTTTGAAAACGCTCTGGAAAATGAATACAATTGAAGACGGTGCTTTTGCATCGCAGTGTGGACAGCGAAAATGGAGACTTTCAAAAACGATGATGCATTTTTGTCATGTGATGCAGTCATGTGACCAATTAAACAAAGATAGTGGAGGGTATTATACAGCAGTTGTTTTGTTTGCTCTCAATTTTGACAGCCCTAGTTTGTACATGCTTCAGATAGTTTTTCTTCAAATTCTTTAATCCTCACTCACTAGTGTGGACGCGGAACGTTTTCAGACGAAAACGCTGTTTTCAAATCTATCCGGGCTAGGGTGGATGTAGCCTTAGAGTTTGGTCCTCTGCTTTGAAGTGCCATTATTTACACTTTCAGTAGTTACACAGCTGTGACACTGAGTATGCAGATTCCGAGGCAGTTGGTTTTAAAATAGGCAGAAAGATACGCTTGGTCGTTTTAATCAGAGTAACTACATTTCTATAAAAAAGAAATGCACGATAAGCATGAAAGGGAAGCAAAAAGGCCTTGTTGTTTTTTCTAATCTGCTGACCCTTAAAACTAATGCTCTTTAATTTATGTTGGTGAATAGTAGTTTCTCAAAACTACTTTACGCCTTAATAGAAATGTAGAAAACTGCTACTAACTCGTCTTTTCGCATGTGTTGTACTAAACCTTGAAATATTCATCAATTCAGTCTAGAGTTGTGCGATGTGAGTTGTTTGTTCTTTTCAGTGAAGTGGAAATTGACCTCCACTTGAGTTCACTGTGGATGAGCTGAGTCAACAGAGCAAACTGATAAAATGAAAACAAAACGCTATGTAACATTTAAATGTTGCTCATCATCATTTTTCATGCGAAGTCTTTCTTAATGGCTTAGTCTTCTTACAAGGAGAACTTTTTAAAATTACAATTTAGAAACATTTGTCTGTATTTGTAAGTATTGCCTTACAGTCAAGGTCATTATTGTAGCGCAGAGAAAGTTTTATCATCATTATGACGATTTCTGGCAAGCTTCACAACTGTCTTAAGAAATCTGAACCATTCCGTATTATTCTGCACCACTAGTATATATCATTTTTACCAGAAGTTGGAGTGCATCAGTAGTTTTCTGTGTTACACTTGCACCACATAATATTTCCAGATTAGTGTTAGTGATGGGCCATTCATTACTAATAAATGAAAAAAGTGCATTTTCTAGTTAGAGGGGTCGTCATCTGTTGTTTCAGAAATAGGAGAAGATGAGAAGAATAGCTTTGAATGGCACTGAAGATGCATTGTTGTCAGTAGGTTGTTTTTTGTGACCCACGTGTGTCCTGTTTATCTTCACGAGTGGAACTTGTCCTTGTTCTCAGCTTCCTGGAGGCCTGGTTGGGGTCCACAGCATTGCTGTGTAACAAGGCTCTATGAGAACACTTCCTTTTGTCAAACAGAGGTACTGCTCGCCTGAGGTCATCAGGGATTTACCCTCAGTGCATTGTAAACATTTGGCAAGATAAGGTCATTGTTTTTTCTCTTGTGAGGTATAAAAGCTGCCTCTTGTTGAATTGTTTCCTTTATTTTCCTTGAATTAATGTTTTCTCCAGTCTGGTGTATCGATTACTATGCAGAATATGAAATTGTATCCATCTAACGCAGTGGCATTCCTTTACCAGTTTAATATATGTTGTTTATGCTGGGCAACATGCAAGTAGAGAGAAAAAAAATCTAAACAAATCAGCATGCAAGGCTGCCCGATTAAAGAAAAAATCATACCCATGATTGCTTAGTATTATGTTTAACACAGTAACTCTTGTTTCAAGGAGCCTCACAATGGACAAAAGTTTTTCTGAATTGGTTTTACCTTTCTTGTTTATCAAAAGTCAACAAAGCAACAATGTAATTCTTTTATCTCAGTAATCTTGTTTTTTATTTTGTTTATTTTTTGTAATTCAATTGTAATGGCATACAAATTTTGATTAAATAGACAGTCTTGCCAGCATGTAAATGACACATTAAGTAAATAATTTGCAGTCACAGCTAAAATACATATTGTGAATATTTCACCCTGCCCTCTAACTGAAGTGCTACCTTTGTTTAGGTGCCTTCCTCTTTGTTGGCCCTGATATTTGCAGTGACCAGACCTGCTCTTGTGGACAGGAATGGTGGAAAGTGGAACGCGAAATCCCTCTGTATATTAGTTAATTGCAGTGACGAGCCATCACTAATCTAATGAGCTGCTGTTCCTGATCGCGTCACGTCCCCTCTTCTCTCTGCACTCTGAAAGAGTCGGGGTAATTGTGGACCTCAGTTGCTGATGAATGATGAGTTTGTTTCACACAATAAAAGCAGCGGGGGTTGGGACATGCAGAATAAGTGGGTCAGTATGCTGCAAGAGAGGGGATGCAAGGCTGACCCCTGTGAAAGAAGGGTGGGGGGCTGCTTTGTGTCTCAACTTAAAAGCTACATTGTGTTTTTGATGAGATGAAATGTATGGAATTTTATCTAGGCTGAAAAACGTTGGTTTTATTGTTTTATGTAAATTAGCCACCGCTTATTTAACCAGCATTAGCACCATTCTTAATGTTCTGTAACTAAAGATATGTACTCATTGGGAACTAGACATGTGCTAGTATGTGAAAAATGCAGAAAGATGAGGTGTGGTGAGTAGAGATTAGGGTTCGTTTCCAGGAATGCCAGGGTTAGAGTGGGGAATGTGCACCCTGTAGACCTCCTCTTTACTCAGCTCCAGCTTTGTTATAGTGTACCTGCTCCGATCTGCGGGAGAGGTTCAGATATTTTCATTTATTCCTCTTCAGGGTGCTGCAGTTGCTTCTCCGTCACTACAGTGCTCCATATTTTCAGTGTTAGAGGCTTTAAAAGGTCTCAGCCCTTCCTAACTGTAAAGACAGAGCCTTGTGCTTATCGCATCATTTCCAGCTCTTGTTATGTTTCACCTACAGATCCAAACCACAGTGTGTAACACAGCCAGATTGTTATCACGCTCTCATCTCTAACCTCAATCCCAAATGCTGTATTCTTCATTTCCTAACTCCACAGTTTCCACACAACACTCCACAGTGATCTCATGTGGACCTAAATGCAGTTCATTTTCTGGCCTGTACTCTATCTCAGCCTGCCTCTTCAGTAATCTCTGCCAGTGTGTGAACTGAAGTCTCTCTGTCTGATCATCAAACTTGTGTAGCTCAGAGAAGAGTTCCCCCTCAGGCTTGTTTTGAAAGTAAAGACTTCAGCATGAGTCTGTGTGTTTGATGATAGCTCTGTATTTCCCAGCGTAGCTTTGGGAGCTGATTTACCAGGCGACTGGGAAGAAGAGGCATGAGATGCAGGACAGCAAGCAAGGAAGGAAATGATTATCTTGACAGAGATGGCGAGGAATTAGCAGTTTATATCTTGTTGAAATATTAGGCGATTTACTTCTTGGTCTTCAAAGAGCTGTGGTGATAACTTTATAGATTGATGACTTTAAAAGCTATGAAAACCAGGAACTAAATACCCTGCAGCTCACTCAGGTGTTCAGTTCAGAAAATGTTGCAGCACAGCTAAACATGGGTCAGGTTTGTGTAAAACTAGGCAGTGGCCTGGATTTTTGTATTTATTGTTTTTGCAGGAGCCCAATCTGCCAAAACATCTCACAGAAGTCAAGTAAAACACTCATCTCCTGTTGAGATGTGCAGAGATGTTTGTTGTTCTGCTTTCTGTTTGGTTTGGCCACAAAGAGAGGAATCTGAACCTGTTTCATACTTTTGCATCTTGTATTTGGATTAATGCCAGCAGGCTGCTTCGCCACATGAAATTAAATGTGATAGTAAATTGATGTGTGGGCTGAGGTCTCTGCGTTTGTTGTAAATTCTCTGGATTGACTTGTTGTGTGGGATGTGTATTATGGGTGTTTCTTTTCTCACTCATAGCTCTATTTCATTTCTGTCAACTTTGGCCTGAAAAAACTAGAATATATGCAGTTTTCTGGTCTCTTTCTGTTTCTGCTCAGCATTTGATTGAACTTTATTCTGGACTGTGATACCTGATTTTACTGACACTCTGTGGTCTGTGAGTGAACAAACAGTGTTACCACTGTTTGTTAAAGGCTTTGTAATTTATTTATTTATTAAAAAGTGGTTCAGAATGCTTTACTTCAGCTGTACTTTGTCTTGCTTTGAATTTTCCTTAAATAAGAAACATCAGTGCCTCTTATAGAACTTATTTGGTGCCATTTTGTCTGGTTGTTACGTCCTTGCAAAGGGGCCTTGCAAAGGGGCCTTGCACAGAGACTGTTTTAAAAGCTGGTTTCCACTCACATTTCTCTGAGGACAAGACTATATTTGATTACGCTTTTACCCAAGGAGATTTTAGTACTTCTCAGGTTTCACATTTTAATTTGTACTTCAATCCTTTCTTTCATTAGTACATGACAGGTCTCCTGTTGCAGTTAACCTTAGTTTCGGGTGTCTGTCAGGTATCTGTTTTTTAAATTAAAGATAGCTGTTGTGTTTGTAATACATACTTTGAGTAGTTGAACCAAATCACAGCTTCTGCACTCCCCGAATAAGTTTTTCAAGTTTAATTTCCTGATATCAGGGTTAAGTTCAGATAATCTGACATCATGCAGAAAAGGCGGTGAGCTCTACATGACCTTGGGCAGTTTTATTTTCTTAAGTCATGTGTGTGTGTAGTAGTTCCTTTCCAACAAGGACCGCAAAGAACTCCATCTATCTAGCTGTCAAAAACTTAAACTCCACAGTGACAAGAACAGGATTAGTTAGAATAAGCAAGTGACATGCCGATAAATGCAAATAACACATCAAACACTCCCTCTGGTGTTTTGTGCACTGACAATGTATAAAAGACTTCCTGTAGCCTTTAGTGCTTATTTTAGCAGATTTGCATACCTTTGACCTCTGTTTTGACTAAAATTGGGAAGGTAAGAAATGTTAATATATTCTATTGCAAATTCATCTAAAGGGAAAGCCAAAAATGTTTTGGTCACTGCTCCATCTGACTTAGCTTCCTGTCTTGAATCAGTTGTTGTACCTGCACAGATGGAGATGGAGGAGGTGATAATTTTTGAATGGTGAATTCTTAGCTGAGGCCCAAGCTGTTTTTACATATTATATATGTAATGCATTTCTTTTAAAATGTGTTAATATTATTTTAAAAAGCACTATGTGGCTCAAATGGCTGCTCTAACAGGTGCTTTTCAGTAGGGCTGGTGGTTATGCAAAGAGTAAAACCAAGAAAAGCATGCTAAATATCATGCAGTACAAGTGTATCCGAAGAACACTACTCTCTGTCTTCTTGTAAAATTATTTTTGTGTTCTTTGGAAGGAAAAAAAAAGTCTTTATCAAAGTCTCACCTTGATGAAAACAGTCTTTCAGTAGTGTTCTTTGTATATACTTGTACTACCTGAATAGGTTTTCTTGGATTTTGTTCTTTGTACATCTATTAATCATTATAATTATAATCTTGAAGTTGCAGAAAAGAAACCCCCGAATGAAAACAAAACCCACAAAGAACAACACCAGGAATCAGGAAGGGGGAGAAAGGATGACATTTTAGCAGCTCCCTGTGTGGAAAATGTCTTTATTTGGAGAAGCTTCCTTTCTATCTGTTTACTGTAAATCTAATATTTAAAAATAACATGTACCTTGAATGTATTAGAGTTGCATTTTGGATTTGTTTACTTGTTGCCCAAGCATTTTAGGTGAAAGTTAATGTACTAAATAATCCATTATATCCAATGAAATAATCTTAAATTCATCTGTGATGTATAGAAGTTACTCTGACATGATCAGCACTTTAGCTGTTTGAGGATTTCACTCTTTACTCTTTTTCTGAAGTTTGTTAATAGGTCGGTAGGAAAAGCTAAGCCAAGATTTCACTGTAGCAAACGACCTTTCTAAGTATTCGCTTCGCTTGAGCATTGGAGTTGCTTCAAAGACTGCACAAAGTTAGTTAATGTGCAACTCTAGGTAAACAGTTAGAGTACACATGAGGTCCCAAGTCAATCTTTGAGTTTAGGGTAGAAGGACAAGTGTAACAGCAGTATAATCTTAATACGTATTCTTCTTTGATATTTCACTAATACACTGAAGTCAGCTTGTGTTGTTGGTCACAAGTTGAAGTGGTGATAAATGAATATAATAAATAGACAAAATAAACAAATAATAGCTGATAAAGTGAGGTTTCTTTAGTACTAATCCTTCAGTGATTGCTGGGTAAACTTTAATACTGCTTTAACAAATTATTAACTTTTTGTACTAGTGAAAAGCAAGAGAATTAAGGCAGTAAAACCCTGAAGAAATTTAAAATTCAGTATTTCTCTAAGAGCCAAATAAAAAAAGATTTTTCTATTAGCAGTATGAACACTTAAGTTCACAGGTGTTCCTGATATTGTGAGATAAATGTGTTATAGTGCAGGTCTATTAAAGTCACTTAAAATAAATTAACGATGCAGATGGGAAACTTTTCATTAAAAACTGACTAATCGTGTCACTGCATCCCCTCCCACTTCTTCCCACAGACAGCAGAAGGGTCTCTCTCCTTCTGGCTGGGTGGCTTTGCTCTTGTTTTTAACACGTGACCCAATGTGGGAAGTGGGACATGCAGAAATGGAGCACAGACACCATCATGCCACACGTTATTCCTTTATTACTGTAGTTACAGCTTTGTTTATTGCCCTCAACACAATCACACTTTAATCAGTAATTTAATCGGTAAATCCACATTTATTATTGAGTTTAATCTTCCTAGAAAGTGGTCATAAAGATGGTTACCAGCATTTGTTGTCTATAAAACTGATTTGTCAGCTTTTTAATTAGTTTTCAGCATTTGGAGGGCTGCTGTAACACAATTTGACACAGAACATCTGATCATCTCAAACATTTTAGCCTAAACTTACACAAAAAACTGAGTATTTATTTATTCAACCAGATGCCAGTTTATGGAAGCACATCAAGCGAAAAATGTAATGGAATTTGATAAAGATACATCCACCCTGCAAAGAATGGGAACTATTATCATTTACATTATGTGGATAGGTGGCTAGGGAGGCAGGTAGATGAATCCTTGTGAGCCAAAAGCTAAGTTGCTCTTAAATGTTAAGTTTCAGATGGTACATGCAACCAAAGATTTAACTAAAACCAGTAGACCAAGTCTCAGTACAATATAAATAACAAAGCCATGGCAGTAGAGTCCAAGGCAGAAGCTGGAAATAGCACTATATGTCATATTTCCTGAGACAGGTGTTGATTCAACTTGGCCACTTTTGAGGCTGCAGTTTGTGCTGGTGAGAAATTGTATTATGTTATAAAAAGCAAATTCCTTTTCTTTTCTTTTTTTTTTTTATAAAATCTGCAGATGTTTTTTGTGGTTCATCCATCTATCCAGGCATCCATTCATGTTCTTGTTGTTTATCCAGTTGGGGATCATAGGGTTGCTGGAGCTTATCCCGACTGTCATACGGTGAAAGGCGGGATACACCCTGGACAGGCTTGCAAAGCCAATGCATAGTCATAGTGGCCAATTTAAACTTGCCAAGTAATCTAACAGACATGTCTGGACTGTGGGAGGCAGCTAGGGTACCTGGCAGGAACCTTTGCAGGTATGTGGAGAACATAGAAACACTCCACCCAAAGGCTCAGGCGGCTGGTTGATTCAAATACAGAACCTTCTTGCTCTTCTCGTCTGACCAAACTAAATTATCCAGTGAGTGGGTGATGAGGGCGGTTATGTTGTGACAGCGGAAAACAGGTCTGACTGGCCTGAAACTGGGAGGCACTTATCGCGTATTTAATACAGGACGTGCCTCTTTGTACACACGGTGATGACAAGATGTGCTAACCAACAAGCACCTTTTATATCAGTCATGAAAGGGCATTCAGGAGGTGACTAGGCATTTAAAACTTTTTAAAAAAAAATTGTAAATAAATTGTCTGACAATTTACAAAAGGAAACTTTTCCGCGTTGCAGTTAAAATCTACTAACAGTTTGTTTCCTTATCTTTTTCAAAGATTAGATTAGGTTAGATTAGATTTTTACATGACACTCTTTCTGTGATTATGCTGCTTCTGTGGAAGGTGTTTGTAGCTCTTCAGTAAGAAAGTGCCAGAGAATGAATAACCAGTTTTTGGTTTCATTGTTTGCTTTCTTACATTTTTACCTTTCATCTTTGTCTCACCAGCTAGATCACATTTTCAATCAGTTGGTTCTTAAACACAGAAGGCCTTGTGTGCTTTTGTGCATTAGTACACTCACACATACAAACACACCTGAAGTGTCATACTTGGATATCAGCTGAGTGTGTGATGCATAACAAAGACCTGCACAGAAAGACCCGTATGATTGTACTATCGCAGTCCTTTCGCATATTTTCCCACCTTGAGCATTTCTTTTATGTATTTAATGTTTCACCACTTTCACCTCTGTCATATATTAAAATGGTGACAAATCGAGTTTACAGATTTTGTTCTGTAATTTTGTGTTCACGGCCATACATGCGTGCATACCTCGCTGTACTGAGGCTGTAAACTACTAAACCAGTTTCCTTACATTCCACCTCCATACCAAAAAACATTTTTGTTTCCAAACAAACCTTTACAAGCCTGTTGCCTGCTGACGTTATTCAGTAGAAGGGTGTAAGCGCAACTGAAACCTGTTGTTATCTGTTGTGTGGTTCTACTGTAGTCAGTTTTCTTTGTTTCTGTCTCCTCGCGCACTGACATATATATCTGGGTGTCTCCCATTTCTTCTCTTCTGCACAGCACTCCACCCTGTGGATGGATATTAATAACAATTTCTTTACTACTACATTATTGATTTTGCTTTCATCCTCTTGGACAAAACACTGGCATACATGTGTTTTCCCATCTGTACAACAGTTTTATCTTTGAGTCTGAACACAGTTTACCAACACAATACAAAACGACTTGCACACGAGTTGATGTGCGAGATGTGCTCTAGCTCCACTTCCAAGAGTTTGACATCATTGTTTTTCAGCTGTCAGAAAAACATGCTGGCATTGATTAAAGAAATTTACAATCTTGAAGGCATATGATTCAAGGGAATTGAAAAATTTGGAATACGTTTTCAGCTAGAGCTTGTTCTTGACTAGTGTCATTACTCCACCCTGAAATGTAGGAGTTAAAGGATTTGCATTAGTAGATTTGGGCATAAGGCAAATTCAAAGGACTGGTGCACCTGAAACTTCATCTGTGTTACAACTGCAGACATATACCACACAACAGTCTGTATTAATACCTGGTAGTAGTGTAGTGCTAACCCAGCAGGCTAGCATAACAGGTCTGCAATGCTAGCCTGCTGACCCTCAATCAGCAGAAGCTAATAAAAGCTCAGATTTAGTTACCTCCAATTGTGGTTTATTATAAGGTGTAAGAGAATTACAGGAAGGCCACTGGGGGACTGAGTATTACAAATGGCTTCTGTTATGAGGTATTTGAGTTGGTCTCAAATGTTCCATCATGCCTCATTATTCCACTTTCTGTTGAGTGTCACAGACTGCTGCTTCCTTTGTACTGAAGCCTTGTGTTTTGTTCTGATCTGCAGAGCAGCGCCACAGTGGTGCAAGAGAAGGCAGAAGTGGAGGCAGCCAAGGGTGTAGCAGAGGGCCAAGCAGGACGTCTGACTCAAGAAGTCGAGAGACTCCGCAGACGGGCGCAGGAGCTGGAAAATGAGGTGGCCAAACTAAACCGAATTATTGACGAAGCCAAGCTGCAGGAGAGCAGGCTGGGGGATAAAGTTGGTCGACTGGAGGTAAGGGGTGGAGTTCCAGAGTCTCAACTATTATTAGTTTTGTTCTACACAGTCACTTGTAGCATCATTATATGTATACTAAATGACAGTCTCATATGCAACAATGTCCATTTAACAGAGAGAGAAAAAGCAACTTGAAGAATCTCTATCTGAAATTACGGAGCAAGAAGAGGAGATGTCACGTGCAAACAGAGCTTTGACCATCCGACTTGAGGATGTGCAAGTAAGATTAGTAACACTTCACTGTGTTAGATAATACAGTTGCAAATGCACAACTTGACACATTTGTTATTGTGTCATTCTGCAGAGAAACTTCACCAAACTCAGCAATGAACACAACGATTTGGAGGAGAGGTTTCAAGAAGAGAGAAATCAGAAGGAGCAGTTAAAGAGCATGAAGAATGACATAGAGGATGAAAGGAGGCTGCTGGATCGTACAGTGGAAAAACTTCAGAAGGAGGTGAGTCTCTGAGTGTTTGTTTATTCACTAATTCACTTATTCACTCTGATCTGAATGAATTTCACACCGAATGTCTGCTTTTGTTATGCAGAGAATAGAATTTTAGGTTATGCAAACAAGATGGAGGCCGTGTGCTTATTCAGTTTGACCTTTGTTACAAAAATTATTTTCCAGACTCATTACTAAAGCAGAGTAACCAAGAAAACTTTGATAAAAAAAACTTTTATTTAGAAGAGCGATGTTGACTCATTCTTAACATGCAGTCCTCATCAAATTACTTAATCTTAGCGATGGATATCCCTAGTATAGTCATCTCAGGCACATGATTAATAGCTAAAAACCATAGTTTTGAAGAGTGAATGAAGTGATGGGCTGCATCAGGGCCCAGTATTAGATTAAGGTGGATTATTATGAACTGTGAGTCATCTAAAGCTACCTTGAGGGTTCAATAATAAAAGGTGTATAAAGGGTCCTGTTTAAAGGAAGCTTTCCAGAAGAACATTATTTTTTTGAGATGGTTCATGTTATATAATAACTCTATAAAAGGAGTCCAGTCCAATGTGCAAACAAATGATAAAATACTATCAAACTTGCATCTGAACCACATCATTATCTTTAAAATTCCCTACTTTTTCATAACATCTTGCTTTCTTTTGCCTCTTCCGTCCCTGTCACCACACCTTCAGATGAATGACATCGTGGAGGCATCCCAGTCGTCCACTCGCGAGCTTCAGGAGCAGATTGATATTTATAAGGAGAAGAACCGCCGGGAGCTGGCCGAGCTGCAGAAGCTTCTCAAAGAGCGAGGACAGGAGTTGGAGAAGTACCTGGTGACTACCAAAACCCTACAAAATGAGGTAAACACAATAAGAAGAAATGACACAGTGGCCAGATCAAGGCTGTTATCAGTCAGCCTATCTGAGCAATTCCATGCAGACCAGCACATTATGAGCTATTGTTCTGAGTCAGCCAGTTTGAGCACTCCTACCAACATCAATCTTTACTTTCAGAGAGTGATGTCAGCACTTAGGTATTTCTGCTCCCCGCTGCCCTTTCAAACCCAAAGCATAATATTAAAGTGAAAGAATTTAGCCAATTCAAGTAATAGAAAAGCTCTGTTTGTGTGTGACCCCTTGGCATTGTTTTTAGTCGTGCAGTTTATCATTGTCAGCTCTTTGGAATGTGAAGAATGTTTTTGATGAAAAAGAATCATTTATGTTGAAATGAGCTTGCCTTAAGTTGTTTCATTTATACATAAAATATTTATTTATGGAGGTAGGGCAGTTAAGATTTTCTTTTTGGTGACCTCTGAAACAGTTTGGTCCTGGAGAAATGTCACAATGTGTGATGCAAAAACTGTGTATAGCATCAGTGAGTAATGCAGATAATGATACATAGATCACTGGGCTAAGATTTTGTGTTTTATCTGCAATTCTGGTAGATCATTTGTGTGAGACACATTGTGTGTAAAGTTATGATTATCAGGGCCAGCAAAATCGCTAGCCCGATCGCTAGATTGATTTTGGTCGCCCGACCGGAGATATCACTAGCTCTGGGATGTCACGCTAGCGATTTCGCGAGCCCTGCTTATATAACTGATTAGCAGTGAGTTTAAACCTTTTGAGAGAATAAAAATTTGACACTTTCTTGTATTAGTGAATGTGTGGAAAAAGTGTAAACACAGCAAAAAGAATACTCAGTGGTACCATGTAGAGGTAATGAAATCTAGTTCTGGAAAGTGAATATTGTTTTTGTTGTTTGCTTTAGTAACATTCACAGGGTTCTGTACACATTTCTCCTGACTGCACAGTGAGGTAGAACTTGTTGGAACTAATGTGCCAGTACAGGAAGAAAAGATGATGACTGTAAACAATGCTGATTTCAAAAATGGCTGTTTGCTAATAGGTCTTGAGGTAGGAAATGTATTAAACATGCTTGCTAGTCCTTAAGGATACACTCAGTGTCCCAGAGCTCTAATGCTGTAAACAAAGCAGTGCCTGTTTATAATGAAAACTCCACGGGTACCTTTACAAAGAGGTATTGGCAGACTCTGCCTTAATTTTTTTTCTTGAAACCACAAGAGGCTGCCTTTCAAAAAAAAGAAGAAAAAAGACAGGCCTTTTTATGTGAACTGTTCTCTGAAACCTGTAGTCATTAGTTGCAGGCTTTTTTCACATGTATAATAGGCCAGCCTTTAGTTTTACTGATTTGCTGATCTGGGCAAACATGGAGCTCTACATTGCATGTCTGTCTGTATGTACAATGTGGTTGTGAACAGAGTTCATTTGTCAAGATAAGGTCAGTGTCCAGGCTTTTCCTTTTTTTTTCTGTCAGCATCCATGCTATGATATCTTTATCCTGCTGGTGCACAGGAAGAGGAGGATGTTAGCGCTGTGAAATCATTGTTGTGAAAGTTGTGCTGGCTGATTCACATCCTCCTCCTCCACTTACCTTTCCCAAGAAATTCAGTGCTCTGGGCCCTGTTTCAGAAAGCCGGTTTAGTGCAAACTCTGAGTAAGTATACCCTGAGTTAACGAAAACTCTGGGTTTTCGGTTTCACAAAGCGAGTTTAGATTAATTCTGAGTGAGTTACTATGACGACACACTCCGTGAAGCTAACCTGCCCCCTAGCAGGTTTACTTCAACTAACCCTGACCTTCTCCGCCTCTTTGTCGGAAACCTGACTGTAGGAAGTGTCAGACATGGCGTGCCCCTTCCTTGAAGAGCCAGTAGATGTTGAAGCCCAAATTCTCCGCAGAGCTCTCCGCCGGGAGAGAGTGATTAGAGCGCGTTCGGACATTTTATCATTTCCTGATGATTTTCTGTGTGAACGTTACCGTTTTTCAGCACAATCTATAATTTATTTGAATAACATCCTCAGGCCTAATATTGCTCATGTGACACATCGCGGACATTCTCTCAGTTCTGTGCATATTATTTGTATTGCACTTCGGTTTTTTGCAAACGGGAGCTTTCTGTATAATATTGGTGACGCTGAGCACGTTTCCAAGGCTACCGTCTGTCGGGCAGTCAGGAATGTTACAGTTGCACTGAAACGTCTCCTGTACTCGTTTGTGGTGTTCCCCGGTCATAGACCCACAAGATTTATCAAAGAGGGATTCCACAAAATTGCAGGTATCAGGATGAACAAAACTTAATTTATGATGTGGTGATACTTGAACTACTACTTAAATTTCACATTTATTCTCACGGTTCCCAGGCGTGATTGGCTGTATAGATGGCACTCACATTCCAATCATTGCTCCTTCAGTAAATGAAGGAGACTATGTGAACAGGAAGTCTTTCCACAGCATTAATGTACAGGTACATAGTTCCCTGTAGCATTTCAAACTAACAAATTATTTCATTATAGTAATGGATGCTAATTTGTGTTCTCTGCACTGTGAAGATCATATGTGATGCTGCCAACATTATCACAAATGTGGAAGCCAACTGCTCAGCCTCTGTGAGTGGTGGTGGTGGAGGACCCCCACCTGTTTTTCGGGCCTCCGCTTTTTTTTTTCTGTTGGCTATAACGGGTCACATTTGAGCATACAGAGTAAGCAAATATGTACTTGTAATGTGCTCAGATAATTTCAATAAGTGCTTACAGAGGGGAAATTAATGTAGCCTCTAACTGCAATTGATTTACATCGGACAAACAGACCAAGCACTATGGCTCATAATACAATTACACCTTACCTGTTTGGACTATATTTTTATATTTCATTTTTACTTGCTGCCAGGAACGTTTGGGGCCTGTTGGGTTGCACCTGCGCTCACATCACATCACAAAATAAAATGTATAAAATACAAAATAAAATATAATAAAATAATGTGTTATATGGGTGGAAATCCCTAGATCAATGTTTAAATTAACACTCACGCATTGACTCTGTCGGCTATGTTTTGCCATGCATGCTCCCTTTCTTTTGCAGCTGATGCTGTGTTACTTTTTTTCCCCAAAATTTGCATGTTATCGGCATATGCTGCCATCAGAATTTCGGCCTCAAGCGCTGTAAAATACATTGACCGCGCCTTCTTTCCCTCCGTCTCCATGGTGACTCGCTTAATCTGTGCTCCACTAATCAGGGCTTTATGTATCCTCGTGCGTGCGCTTAACTTGGGGTTAAAGCAACTCCGCGTTGACTGAACTAATTGTTATCAGCCTTTCTGAAACCGAATATTCCGAGTTGGACAGTTCGGGGTTACTCAACCCTGAGTATCGTTTTTCACTCTGAGTTTTCTAAACCGGCTTCCTGAAATAGGGCCCTGGACTGCTTCATTTAGTCCACATTTTCCAGCTGTTCTCAAACGTTCCAATAGTCCTCTACCATATGAAGTGTAGGCTACATACATCCACCTTCTTTACTTGAATTATCGAGTGAGCATCTTGTACGTATAAATCTCTTTTTACAAGCCGACTATGAAGACGGCCTGAAGTTAGAGGTTTTACTCCACAGATTTTGTAATCGCATAAATTTAAAAATAAGATCCAATAAAAGATGCACAACTATCCAGTTATACTTCTAACAGTGCAGTGCCGTACTTAAAGTATTGCTCAGATCATTACATGAATAACCACATAACAATTTTACACTAATGGGCAAATATCTGTTGTGGGAGTAAAAAGAGGGCAGATGATGAATTTCCAGTCTTAGCATTAAGCAGTGAGGGCAGTTTTCCAGCTGTGAGGGGCACTGCAGCTGAGGGAAACACTTACTGTGCTGGATGCATTAGTCACCCAGGGGAGTGTATATTATATCATATTAATACTATCGCTAAACAGCAACTAACTGTTGCTCATCACTTCAGCACTAACACTTGATAAGATTAGAGTTGATGCTGAAAAAGATAATGTCACTATTTTAAAAGTGCTCAAATGTTCAAGGACCAGAAATAAAATGTATGTCATAAGATCATAGTGAAATATATAAATGTTTCTGGTTTTAGTTGTTGCGCCGGGAGGAGGAAGTGCGACAGTCTCAGAGGGAGCGAGATGAGGCCTTGGTCAAGGAGAATACGCTAGAGAAAAGAGTTCGTGATCTTGAAGCTGAGGCTGAGAAAAACGCCTTGTCTAAAGAGGAAAAATCCAGACACGTCAAACTCATGGAGGTACACAAGCTACTAATGACTGCTTTGTTACATTATTGCAAAAGACCAGAAGTATCCTTTCAACATTTTTTATTTTAAAAGTTTTTTTAAAGGCAAATCTTAATTTCGCACAATTTTGTATGAAGATTTACAGAGAGCAGTGATGGCAAAACACACTCTTCATAAAGATGTAACTGCTTCACTTTGTAGGAGAGGATTGCTCAGTTGGAAATGAACCTTGAAGAGGAGCGTCAAAGTGGAGACAATCTGATGGACAGGATAGACCGAGGAAGAGAGCAGGTGAAACACACTCAACACTCAACACGTTTTCATCATCAGTGTTCACCTGTCCGTACACACACAGACGTGTCTCTGTTTTATGTCAGCCTGTAAATGAGTTCTAGATCTCCTGTCACTTTGTCTTCCATTTCTAACATCATGATTGCAACCACTAATCTCTAAATGAAAAGGGACATTTGACCTCCATATAACAGCTTCGGGTCTCAGATGTGTCCTTAAAGAGTTGATGTGTGTGATTCTTGTGCAGGTTCATGGGTTTTTTCAAGTGTCTGTGTCTTTACATGTAATATCAGTACTCAAAAATTCTCTTTCTTTCTGGTCTGGATAAAGTGGATGGGTTATTGCTTTGTAAGATGATATTGCATAATCATTCAGGTTGGCAGCTCACCAGCATGGTCTAGGAGTGTCTATCCAATTTTCATGCATCAGCCACAAAAGACCCTTCTTAATGCACCGCCTGAGCCAAAATATGCAAGTTGCCAAATGTCTCAAGTTTTCAGGTTGTGGAGTGCACTTGGAAATTATGCTTCAGTAACTTTGGCTTGAGAACAAATCTCATTCTTGTGCTAGAAGTCAGATTTTCTTTTTTCTGTCCTTGCAAGCAAACGCTCCAGTTTTCCTTCGACTGTGATAAAACTGCTGACAGAGACACTGTGAAGTAAGATTTAGATAAATTGCATGTACTTTTAACACTTGTTTGTCCATAGGGGAGATCTTAATAATCAGAGGGAGGAAGCTGGCTCTGGAGTTTAAAAAATACCACAAAACTATGGAGTCACAGATAGTTCTTTTTTTTTCCCTTTCTTTTTTTAACAACTATTGGGGCCAAAGGCGGGCTTTTAAGATTTGGCTTTGGGACAAATTCCCTTCACGTATTTTGAAGTTGTAACCAAAATTTTAAATAAAGTGAGCAGCGACATCAAGAGAGCCCCAGTGCAATTCATTAGAGTATTTAAACCTGCATAAATGGTCCCCCCTTTTAAAAAATCTTTGCAGAGAGGAAAGAGTGGCATTGTGACAAAGTGGCATTGGTTCAGCATGAGGCTGAGGTCGGTTGTCAAGGCAACACTCGAGCTTTGTGCGACAAGAGTGGAATAGGTTGAGTGCCAGCAGAGTGAGTGTGTGTGTGTGTGTGTGCGTTCGTGCGTGCGGGTATGTGCTGGTGCATGTGCTCAAATGTCTGTGGGGAGGAGAGAGAGGTGGGTGAAGGGCTATGGGGTGGAGGGCTGGTGCGGTTGCAGCGGAGGCAGCAGGAAGAACACCTGCGTCTCTCCTGGCACCAGGTGCTCCTCTCCTGTCTAAATGAGAGTAATCTCCCCTCTACTCTCCTGCCGTCTCTCACAAAGCAGATTAGTTTCGCTGTATGTTCCAGTCTGCTGATTCAGCTCCCTCAAGCACTGTGCTGGGTGCACCAGTTATAGGGGCCATCGTTCATCAGAGCAGCCCACTGTCACCCACTAATTGGCATAAAATATCACCAATTCTCAGCTCCTCTCACAAAGAGCCATCACTGCTGTATTGATTAGTTTTCATTCGCCCCTTTTCTTTTGAACTAGGTTATCACTGAACAGTCAGGCCTCTCTGAGTCGATCCAATATCCACTGAGGTGATGTGTGATGACAGAAGTACTGAAGGAATAGTTTTAGAAATTGTGCTAATCGCTGTTTTCTTCAGTGTCAGATGATATTATCTGTACAGGTCTTATATCTGTGTTTGTAAGATCTAATAATATCAGCATTAAACACAGAAACAATACAAGTTGAATTTATTCATCATATTGATTCATTTACAAACAACTCTTTCTTTAAAAAAAAATCATATATATGTGTCACAAACTGAGATTCATTAAAGTTTGTTCATTGTGGCGAGATATATATATATATATATATATATATATATATATATATATATATATATCTGCATACAAACAATTTAGAAGAGTTTTTAGCACTCAAGCTGCTGTCAGACAGTGCTGCTGAACAGGGAGTAAGGATGTGCTCATGGACTCATCACAGCCACCAGACTACTGTCAAAAAACAGTCATCTTACTTTAACTCTCAGTCAGATGTTCTAAAGTCTCACACCCAGTACTGTGTTCTCTGAGGTACCATTAGTGCTTTTGTGGATTGAGTTTGATGGATTTACACAGGATTCATAACTTATGACATATTTTTTAAACAAAAAGGCCTTTCCACATAAAGGGTGCATGACTTGCAAACCTCTGTCTTTGCTAACCTCTTAACAACCTTCTGCAAGTCAGACATTTATGTTAATGTTTGTTAAAGGTTTATTCACACATAGTTACAACAATGGCGAGAGTGCCACAGTAATAGTGATATTTGCCATACAAGCATTTACCTGCATTTTTAGCAACAACGGTTGGCATCATACACCCTGCTGAATTAAGTGAAAACGACACATTTATTTGTTTAAATCTCTTACTCCTTGTGATCCCATCATCACAAGAGTGTGTGAGTGTGTGTGCTGCAGCTGCCCCGCCCCTGAGGCTCAGAAAGTGAGATCGCTCTACTCGATTGGGAACACGAAAAATGCATCATAGACAAATGTTTTAATCTTATTGCAAATTAGGAACAGCTGATGAGATAAAACATCATTATGTGTGTGTTATTGCTGTTTAGGGCATTCTCTGGTGAGCTGAGCAACTCACAAAGATACATAAGAGATGTGAACAGTCCTAATTTTGTGTGCAGCTATTTGTCATTTTTGTCTGCCTGCAGTTAAAATGTTTCTAGGTCCACCCGAATAAGGTTCAGGTAACAACTTTTACCAAAAAGTTACCATAATGCTGATTTAAAGCTGGCAGGTTTGAAAGGGGCTTTAGCTTAGCATAAAAACTGAACATGGTTGAAATGGTGAATCTGTGTCCAGCATCTCAACCCTTGGCTATATTACTAAAATTCTCGATACAAACAAAACTACTTTGTTCGAATGGTTAAAATAAGTGTTGGAGGGGGATTTTGTCTCCAGGGGACAAATCCAGGATCAATGTTTCCTTTTGCTGTTGTTTTCCGTAAGTTAAGTTGCCTTGCTGTTGCTTTTGGCTTTATATTTAAGTTAATCCTCGCTTATCAACTTGTTAAACACTAATACCTTCTGTACTATCTGAAAGCCCACACAGACATATTCTTTACAGCAGTGTATCTCAGATGACGTGGGTTTGGCTCAAGGGGAGCCCAGGTGTGCCATGGGATTTGTGGCAGCCAAATATTAGTTGAGCTGCACTAAAAATGAGTGACGTATAAATTTACCATAATGGCACACATCAGAGTTAGAGAGGAAGATGCAATTTTTGATGATGTGAAACTTATCACCAAGTTGTAGAGTAACCCACACAACACCTCTTAAAGGAAAACAAACTGACAGAAGAAACTAATGCTCGATGTCAGGTTAGAGCAACAAGTTGCCAAGCAAGCTGAAGAGGCACCTGGAAACCAGACAATCCTTTAAACAGAAACTCTGCTTTATTCGAAGATCACCAGATCACAATGAAGAGTAGCAGGTCTGTTGGATTGAGTGAAAGTGTCTGATAACGAGAAGGTGTGAATGCAGTGGAGCTTATTGCAAAGCAAAAAATATGCCTTTATCGGTCAGTAATATCAGGGGATTTGATGATATTTCAGATGAAACAGAGGCCATTCTGTGTTTCTATGAATACAGGACGTTTTGACTCTTGCGTCATAGAAACTACTGTCAGCTACCTGTGGGGTTTTTGGTTTGTCTTTTTTTTGTACTACAACCTTGTGTCTCTGACAGTTTGGCATCACAATCACAATAAAAGGGTGGAATGCAGTCAAGCAAGGAAATCCTGCTCACCAATTAAGCAGAGCTCACACAGCATTAACTTTTCTATTGTTTAGCATTTTGGCTCAGTAGGTGTTACGTGGGTTTCTGCTGTGAGTCAGTGTCTGATCATAACTATTGTCAGACTGTGTGGGACTGTAGCGATGACAGTGTCTGGACTCGGCTTGACAGGTGGAGCAGATGAGGAATGAACTCCTGCAGGAGAGGGCTAGCAGACAGGACCTGGAGTGTGACAAGATTGCTCTGGAGAGACAGGTACACACTCCTGTCTGGAGGATAACAGCTACAGACTCAGTCCAAAACACACACTCATTTCATTTGTCTTTTCATCACATTCATTTGATTTGTCCATTTCCATCATTTTATTATCTGTACACAGACATGATTATGGTATAAACATACATTTGTCAAACACATCAGTGGTTTTCTCTCCCTGCCCTCTCTAGAATAAGGATCTGAAGGCCAGAGTGAGTCATCTAGAAGGCTCCCAGAAGTCCAACAGAGAGGGCCAGGTACCTCAGCTGGAGGAACGCATACATGAGCTGGAGGAGAGGCTGGAGGCGGAGGAGAGGTGAGATGGGAACTCCAACTGGGAATAGAGCTGAGGGGTGCTGTGGTTGAGGTGATGTAAGAGGAAACGGTGAGAGTTTAGTTTAAAGCTTCAGATGAAAGTTTATACCTGAACACATGGATTTAGGACACAGAGTCAGAAAGTTGGAGCTTATCTAAATGTATAGTTTAGTTTGCACTGGGAGATCGTCGGACTCTGTGTGATCAAACATATTAAAGAATTTGATCAGCTTGTAGGTCTTTGCGTCATAAAATGTACGCTGGTCTGAATTATTAGCTCATGTTTATGTTTAGTGATGCATCGCCTGTGTTTCAGGGAGCGCGCTAACATGCAGCTGGTGAACCGCAGGCTGGAGAGGAAGGTAAAAGAGATGATGATGCAAGTTGAGGAAGAACAGCAATCAATGCAAGATCAAAAGGACCAAGTATGTAACCCTTACCTTCATGCCCACTCTAACAGTCATTAAACTCTCTTTGCTCTGACTTAGACAAATGTCAAGACTAATAATTTATCAGGCAAATAAAAAAAAAAAGAAAAAGAAAATACAATTTGATCTTAGTAGAACTCTTTTAACTCTAGACATGTTTTTCTTTTCCCCCTTCGTGAAGTTAAATCTGCGTCTGAAGGCACTGAAGAGACAGATGGACGAGGCCGAGGAGGAGATAGACCGACTTGAGCACAGCAAGAAGAAGCTGCAGAGAGACTTCGATGAGCAACAGGAGGCCAACGAGCAGCTCCAGAGTCAGCTCAAAGCTCTGCGAAGCGAGTTGAGGTAAAAGCACAAACTCAGGAGGCTGAGCTTGGAGGTCTTTTTGGGCTCCTTCCTGCATGTTGACGTGCCTTTGGGCAAGAGTAGAGTGCTTAAAATACTTAGACTGCACACGCTCTACATAAATATCAGACCATTTACCATTATTGTATCTGAAATGAATTAGATTACAGTTACTAATTAAATAATTATGCCACTTGAGTTAAGTTGGTGGGCTCCTGCAGGTCATTGAAGGGTCTTAGAAAGTCAGAAATTAAAATCTGATGTAGGAATTTAATTTGTAGATGGTCAGGTTACGTTTGCTTATTTTTTAAAGACCTACAGTAACAATGGTGAACACTCCTGTTAAAAATGAAGTTTGTGTTTGTACAAGTCAGAGGTGTGTTTCAGGCAGTTTTTTCTGCTCTCAGATCTTTATGATGTCACACAGAGATGCATAATGTAATAATCTCACAGAAGCTCCACCTTGTCCCTGTTCAAACCTTTAGTTTATGAGGTGCAAGGAGGAGGAGCTCACACTCAGGATGGATTTAGGGCCTGCAAATAATGCAGAGCTGCTCTAGTAATGTCAAAGAACACACACATTATAACAAGAACACTCTTAATAGTTTTGTTTGTTTTTGTTTGTTCAGACGCAAGAACTCGCCTGCTTCGCTGCTCAGCAATCTGGATGACGACGAAGACGATGACATCAGCACCGATGGGGAGACGTACTTCAGCTCTTCCTCGGGGTACAAGCGCTCTTCGAGTCAGGACAACCTCTTATCGACCTTTTCTTTATAAACAAACTCTGAGGCTGGAAGTAAAGCTGCTTTATGTGCAACACTGTCACACCAAACGGCTGGAGAGCTGTGCCATGTGCTCCTGTAAACACTGAGCTGTGAATATTAAGACTTTCCAGCTAGGTGAGATAAATAAAATCCTCACTTCAGCAGCTTCAACGTCCATGAATTCACTCAGTATTATTAGAGCAGCTCTTTGATTAATTGGTGAAATCACAAAGGCAATGATGTTTTGTCCTGTCCAGTGAAAATTTTTGTAAATACGGTTTTAAAATGTTCATTTTATATTCCTGCGTTAAGCCCCATCTTCCAACATTTTTCTTTCTACTCTGAGTGGATCTTCCTTTAATGGGTTAAACATGCTTGTCAATGATTATTCCAGCATTGAATGCATTGTAAACAAATGAAACCTGTAATGTCTTTGTAACCGATATCCAGTTTTGACCCCTTCCTTTTTAATCTAATAGGTCACATTTACACACAGTATCTGAATATACATTTTATTTTTTATCATTGAGTTAAATGCAAAATATTTCCTTTTTTTATTTTTTTTATTTTTTATTTTATTTTAATGATTGGAAATCAAGGGTATATGAAGTGAAATGTGCCAGGATGTTTTTTTTAAGTTATTTGTAGCTATAAATACAAAATCTCCTCTCAGTAAGAGGTTTTGTGTTTGTGTTTTTGTTTTTGTTTTTTTTGTTTTTTAGGGAACAGTAAATGAGGGACTTTGTACACATTCATTTTTATACAGTTTTATATAATCTAATGAGCAGTAAAATTACAAGTTTGTAATCACCATTCATCATGCAGGTTTCTTTTGATATTAGTGACATCACAGTGTTACTCACACATCTTCTGGAAGATGCTTTTCTGTCTTAACGTGATTTTTCTAGCATCTCCGAACAAAGCTGCACACATTAAAGCTGTTTTATACTGGAAACGCTTTGATTTAAAACATGTTTAAACTCTTACCTGTCTGTGATGAGCTGTGCCCGCTGTGTACATCAGCAGTGCCTGTAAGGACCACGTGAGGACCTTATGGGTCCTCCTTGGACCAAATCAGGGAATTTCTTCAGATAAACTGACAATCAATATTTTGCTGCACTGTGATGATTTGCACTCTGTGAGTTGGAGAGTGGATGAGCGAGACAAATTCCTGCCACTACCTCTCTGTACACTTAAATCCTGCTGAGGCTAAAATAAACTTCATTTCAGTTACTCTCACCTGTTTTTTGCTTGGTGCAGACCTCCTGACAACTATTCCTCTCAAGACTTTCTTTCTTTTAGACATTTTTTTTTTTAAAGAATATTTTGTGCATCATGTTCTTTTTAAGTTTAAGTTTCTAGTTCAAACTTCTCCCCCTCCTTTCAGTCTAAGTGCACTCGAGGGTTCAGATATGGAAATTGGGCTGGTCTTCACTGTGCCATAGCTGTGGTGGTGAATGTTTCTAGGTTTTATATTTCACACAGAAACTTGCCCCGTTTGTTTAAAAAGTATACTGTCATCTTGCACAATGAAGCTTAAAAAAAACCCCATTTTAGATACTAGCTGAAGGAAAAGAATAAAAAAACTGTGCAGTTTACAATAAAGTGCCACATGTGCTTAGTAAGGGCCTGATACTGTGGGGTGAAAAAATTTACATGTACAACAGTGATAACACAATGCAAGCAAGTAGTGCAAATTGCATCCATAAATGATATCTACACTGTAAAATGTTTGAGAAGAGGAGCATTTAATACTCCAGAATAAATGCGTTTCTAAGAATAGGAAGGTTTTGGCAGCACCTTCATTCTGTTTTAACCATTCTCTTGTAGATCTTCTGCTGTTCTTGGGATCATTGTCCTGTTGCATGACCTGATTTCAGTCAGGCTTTGTCTGCTGGACAGATGGCCTCACATGGAGCTCATGGTCCGCTCTGACTGTACGGTGTCCAGGTCCCATGACTACAAAACGAGTCCAAATCATCACCCTTCCACCACCGTGCTTGACGGCTATTATTGAGGTGTTTGTGCTGATATACTGTGTTTAGTTTCTCTTTGGTCTCATCTGTCCAGAGGTTTTCTGGTTTGTTCAAATTTAACTTTGCAAACATAAGCTGTGCTATGTTCTTTTTAAGAGAAGAGGCTTTCTCCAAGCAACCGTTCCAAACAAGCCATCTTTTTCCAATTCTACAGTCGTAAACTTTAACATTTAATATGCTAACTGAGATGCATAGAGTCTGATATGCAACTCTTTTTTTTGTAGTTTTGGCAAATGTCTTGAATGTTTTCCACTTGTGCATAATTCTTGTCCGTGTAGAATGATAGACTTCAAATTCTTTAGAAATGCCCTCCGTTTCCCAGATTTACGGTCAGCAACATTTGCTTCTTTAAGATCATTGCCAACATCTTTTCTCCAGGGCATTGTATTAACCCACTTCTGAAAGCTCCACGCCAACAAGCTGCCAAAACATCTGTTTTTATAGAGGTGCTCACACTGGCTGATGATCAGTTAATCACTGCATTTGATGATCAGCATCTGGCTGCTACTTACCCTCTTAATTCCCCCTGGACTGCACAGAGCACTGATCTATGAGAAATACTCAGGAGGATCTTCTTCAGAATATTTTGATGACCTGAATTTTTACCGACTATGCCCTGGCATAAATCACCTTGTATCAAAAAACTCTAGACATGAATGACAGCTGTAAAACAACAAAAGAAAAATAATCATGAACCTTGTGAAAAAGAAAACTACCTGAAGGAGTTTTGCATGACGCAAGATGCAAGCAACCTGAGCAATCAGATAAAGTCATCTGTTTGTCTGTCATGTTAAAATATATAATTAAAAAAGGAAAATATGAACAGTCGAGTAAATCAAACCACCGACTGCATGTCCTGCAGTATTTGAGTAAATGCGCTGAAACCCCTGGATGAGGCTGAGACGATTTGATCAGTCTGCTGTGTAATGATCGCCGCTGACTTCCCTCGTGCTCCGGTAAAATCTGTGCAGGGTCAAAGCAGCTGTGTCAACAGAGGCTCTATCTTTAATTTCGTTCTCAGCGGGTCAATATTTTTCCTGCTGGAATGTATGAAGCAAATGCAGCCCATGCTTGGCCCAGATCAAGTTTCAGAGCACAGGTTTGACCTCCTTCAGTCTCTGGGGTAATAAAAAAGAGTCCTGGCACGGAGCAGGAGCACAGAGCTAAAAGTCCTCTTTATTGTATTTTATTTTATTCAAACATTATGCAGAGAACTGTTCTCATTTTGACATTTAAATTTGTTTGTTTTTTCTTGTTTAAAACTCACATTAAACCTTCTTTAATCTCTTTTTTAGTGCTTTTATTTTGTAGAGGACTCAGATTGAAAACTTTCTTGCCACTTGGGGCTGACCACAGCACTAAAAGGAGTTGAATAGATGGAGCTTTCTTATCCTCGTTGGTTGACTGGCTATTGTTGGCAGGGCACGACCTTAGTTTGCTGCTTTTCTTTGTGGGACAAACAAATCAACCTCCTCAAGTGCCACAGTATTATCTCTCTCTCCTGTGTTAAGCCAAGCAGCAAACTAATAGGGCCCGCAGGCTGCAAGGCTTAGGGGGGAAAGTTGTGTATGCCTAACAAGGTGATCATTCCTGGGATTCCTTCATGTGCTTCACTGGTTTCAGCAGGAGCGGCTGCAGAGCAGGCAGGAGGCACAGAGGGATGTCCTGGAGGTGAACTGTGGCTGTTTTGTGACACGAAGCTATAAATTTTGAGAAGGCAATCTATTTCACACGGAGCTCACCGTTTCACGGCTTCACTTTCAAGTTTTACAAGTCTGACAGAAAGCTGGACCCAGAACTGTCACAGTGCCATGCTGCCCCCTAGAGGTGGAAAATATAGCAGAGTTCATATTTCACTTTTTCCTGATAAGGTTTTGGTTAGGAGCAAAACCAATGCAGTTACCTAAAATTCAACCAGATTAACTAAATATGAGAAAAATTCAGTGGTGAATAGGAATTAAATGGGATTCCTGCTTCTCTGCTCCATCACTTTTTCCGCTTGTATGCTCGCTTATGCTGATTTATTTCTTTATTTCTAATTTATTGCTTTCAACTTGATTATTAATATCCAGGGTTTATGAGAAATTACACTTATTTGCTGCATATAGATATTCTGTAAGAAAAACTGCAGTTACTCTAGCTGCCGCTAGAGGTGCCGCTAGAGCTGCAATGTAGAGAAACCCAAACATCAAAAGCATGTGAGTGATTTTCTTTGTAGCTCATCCACCTGCAGGGCTACAGGCGTGGTCATGTTGATTAACAAGTGACCTCTCGGCATCATTAAACTGCACCTCTCCAGTGTGGAACGTTTTTAATAGGTTACCTGGCTAATGTTGTGACTTCTATGTTGCACACTCAGTCCAAGAAACGTGTGTTTCAGATTTGGTGAGTATTTTTGGTTATGTCTAATATGCCAGCCACTTTATTGGGTACACCTCACTAGTTCCCCTTTGCCTTCAGGACTGCTGTAATTCTCCTTGGCATAGATTCACTGGTCCAGGCCATTTAAGTACAGGGAACTCTTTGTCATGTTCAAGAACTCAGTTTGAGGTGATTTGAACTTTGTGACATGGTGTGTTATCGTGCTGGGTGTTGCCACCAGAAGAAGAGTACACTGTGGTCATAAAGGGATGGAGATGGTCAGCAACCATTCTCAGACAGGCTGTGGTGTTTACATGATGCTCCATTAAAGTGAGCCAAGACAATATCCCGCACTCTTACACCAGAACTGTTGATACAAGGCAGGGTGTCATGTTGTTTACTCAAAATTCTGACCATACCATCTGAATGTTGTAGCATATGAAACTCATCTCTCAAAATTGAAACTTGTCAGACCAGGAAACATTTTTTCAGTCTGCTATTGCCCAATGCTGATGAACACGTGTTAATTGAAGCCTCAGTTTATCATTCCTAGTTGACAGGTACCTGGTGTGGTCTTCTGCTTGAAGATTTGGTGTATTGATGCAGCTCAGAGCAGTCTGGCCGCTCTGACCTCTGACATCAACAAGCCAGAGAACTGAAACTAATTGGATATTTTCTGTTTTCATCAAGATTCTCTGGAAACTGTTGAGATGGCTGTGTGGGAAAATCCCGGAAGATCAGCAGTTTGTGAAATATTCATACCAGCCCATCTGGCACAAACAACTACAGCACGTTCAAAGTCACTTAAATCACCTTTTTAATCCGCATTCTGATACTATACGTCCAAATGCACTGAATTGCTGCCATGTGATTGGCTGATTAGATATGTGTTAGCAACAGGGAAGCAAGAAGGAAGAGAATAATACGTCACTTTAAATTATTGTGACTAATTCAATGTGTATTTTTAAACCAACACCCACAGAGTTGTATTGTGTTTTTTCTGTGTTGATCAGCAGCAGTAACATCACTCAGAGACACTAAACAAACATCCTGTGGATGCCTCAGGCGCTGAATGTTACAGTGCAGCAGGACAAACCTGCTCTCAGGGTCTCAGGGTGTTTCCAGCACTGCCTACAGTGAAGGAACTATTCACACTCTTTACCTGCAGCCTCAAAATAATATAATCTGATACCCTCAAAGCTCCTGTCAGCAGGAGCTTTGAGGGTATTAGATTATTATTAATTGTACATAATTTGATAATACATATTGCGCTATTACCTGTTATTACTGAACATTGTGTCACACCAGTGTAGAGCTATTTTGTACACGGATGTGAATGTCATCATTTGTTTCACATAGAAACCCCTAATCTAAAATGTACCCATACCTCAAAATACCTCAAAACTACCCCAGTAAGTGCACAGAGTTACTTCTCACTGTGTAATGATGTAATATTTCATTAACAGTAGTCTGAGATATATATGAGATCACCAGATTGGTGTCAGATTAGTTTTCTCTGTTTGTTTTCTATCTAATTATTAAACGATCACATCATCATCAATCATCATTATCAAGTGGAGTCAGTCACAGAACTATAAACAAGATAATTGATTCTTGACATTAGATCAATGAATAGGTGGGTTATCAAAACTTGATGGCCGGCTATAAAGGCTAAAGCCTCAAAGGACAGTTGTAAATGTCTTGTCCTTTATTTACGGCACAGAGGCTGGGAAAACATCTAACGCTGTGTCACAACAGGAGTGTTTTGTTTGTTTTCCATCTGAAAGAATAAACGCCCAACAGGTTAGATGGCCGCCTCAGGAACAATTATCAAGGCTCAACATTGTACTAATCTCTCAGTATACATATATATTACTTTGTAAAACAAAAACAGCTTAAACTCCATTCCAGGTCATGCGAAATCAGGTGACATCAAATTAGCACACCAGCATTATCAGTGAATGTGAGTTTTTATTAATAAAACCTGTGCATTACTTTGCAAATTTCAGTGTTCGAAGTTTAGCAAATGTGAAGTATTTCGTGCACTGGCTGTCTGATTACTCTCCTGGAGTTAAAAGTAAATTTTTTGCTAGGAAGTGACGTGAAATGGAAATATGATTACCTCAAAAGCAGTGGCCTAAAGTTCATTAATGCTGGGTGACTGAACTCCAACAGCAACACCTGCTTGCTTCACATTTCTAAAAACATCATGGCGTTGTGAAACCATGTCATTTCATCACAGATGCAGCATTTGTCTGTCAACAGTTGTAAAGTTGCTGCTGCAGCTGTCAGGGAATGATGAAGTGTGGGACTGAGGACTCGATACAGGATGAGATCCATGGTCAAACTGACACAAGATGGAAGATAGGGCTATTTATACACAGAAAGTTATTTATTTGACATCAGGACTATTTATACATAAAGGGTTGATCATACAGCAGGACCGTTTATACACAGAGAGGTAGGGAACAAAGCTCAGAACAACATAAAACAAATGGCAACAATCGGGGATGCAAGGAAAACATGGCCAGGAAAGGAAAGCTAGGTAAGAACATATACTAAACATAGAGACTAGAAGACTCACATTAAACATGAAAAAAGAGATGTCGGATCAAAATCAAGACATGAACCAAATCTCGATGAAACTCATCGCTGGAATAATCGTGAAGTAGGAACTAAAGACAGAATATTACACTAAATGCACAAAACTCTATGGGATCAAACTTTTGGGGCCAAAACCAGGGATCATGACAGTAGCAGCAACTACAAGCTGAAATTCACTGCTGCAGGGATGCTGAGAAGTCACCAACTACTGTTGTCGGTTTCAACAGCTAAATCCCACACAAACAGCCAGTCCCACACACCAAAAAGATCAAACACCTGTAATCTGCACGCAACAGCAAACAATAGTCTCCTTATTACTGTGTTTAATGTGAACCTCTAATTATCATTGTCTTCTAGTGGTGGCGAATGTGCTCAGATACTTTAATTAAGTCACAACAGCAATACACATTCCTCTACGTAAAACTACTGCAGTGGAAATAAATAAATGCAAGTATGCAGTTTGTTTTTAAATGTACTGAAAGTGTCGAAGAAAATACATTCTAACAGCTTGGATTGTAGTAGTATTATACATGACATTAGCATTTTGTTAATGTTGAGTCATTACTGTGTGATCAGGAGTTTACAGAAGTAATCATTACTGATCAAATCTGACAATTACCGCCATCATCACTCATTCATTTCCTCGTGTTTATTACAGAGGGGCTGGAGCCTGTAGCTGTTAACGATAGGAGGACGCCCGAGTATTTGGAGTACTCAGAGAGAACAAGCAAAGTCTGCACAGAAACAGGCCCCACCTGGCTGGTGTCTTCAAAACCACGATCTTCTGCCTTCGTCAATTAAAAAGAAAGACCGGAAAAAGTAAAAGTTTCCTGAGCAAAAACTTGCTTTTCCAGCCACAAATTTTGTGTGACAGTTTAAACCAGATACAGCTTGAGCTGATTTCATTTTGGTGGAAATTGGGTCAAAGTAACAGCAAATTTGAAATCAGTAAAACTGTATATTACCCACAGTTTTTTTATGTGTCATCTCCAAACCTCACTACAATATTCGGGACAGAGACTAAACTACAAAGTTTTAGTACAGCTGTTGCCCTCCGCAGGGAGTTGTGCTCTCTGTGTGCTCTTGCTACGGTAGTATCAGTTGAATAATCTTAATCTGTAACCTGTACATACCAGTTTAACCATATTTCCTTTGGGTAGAAGTAAAACTCCAGCTAATATTTTTTACATTCCTAAAACATCCTTATGCACTTATTACTAATCATTAAAAACTCAATCATACTTATTATAAAGTTAAAATTGCCATTTACATTTGCTTTAAAGAGCGTGAAATGGGAAGATCAGGTGGTGGCGTCATAAATAAAAGACTGTGTAGCTGGAGGGCACTGAAGGTGTATTTGATGCTCTGGATAGGAGGACAGACTCACACTTACGTAACATTTGTGAATGATTAATAAATGAATAAAAACACACTAACGGATGGTATAGTGGTCTACTCGTCAGCACTGTTGCTTCACAGTCTCTTTAAATCTACCCACAGTGTGGGTCTGTTGTGTGGAGCAGGTGAGTCTAAGTTGGCTGCAGGTATGAATATGAGGTTGTGTCTCTCTCTCTCTTTGTGTTTACTCTTAGACTGGTGATCTGTCCAGGGTGCAGGGCAGGGGTGGGCAATCTCAGTCCATGAGGGCCGGTGTCCTGCAGGTTTTAGATCTCACCTTGGGTCAACACACCTGAATCACATGATTAGTTCGTTACCAGGCCTCTGGAGAACTTCAGGACATGTTGAGGAGCTAATTTAGCCATTTAAATCAGCTGTGTTGGATCAAGGACACATCTAAAACCTGCAGGGACACCGGCCCTCGAGGCCTGGAGTTGCCCACCCCTGGTGCAGGGTGTACCCCACGTCTTGCCCTATGACACCTGCGACAGACTCCAACCTGTCTGTGACCTTGAATTAGTTAAGAAGAAGAATGTTATTGTTTATGTCACAATATTATGACATAACTAATAGCATCGCTAAAGATGAATTAAAATCGCTATTTAGTGTTCTTTGTTTACTAACAGTATTAACAACACTGTTTACTCTATTTTGCTATTTGTCATGTATGAATTATTACTCTGTTTTCTGCTTATAAATGTACTCGTGTTGCTTCTTTATGTAGAAAGTATCTTTAGAAACTTTTTCGTCCTGTAAATCTGGTTGATGTTGTGACACCAGTACTGTGGATTTAATCCAGAGAGTGACTTTGTGATTGTGACGGGAGGTGAATATCATTATGAGAGAGAACTTCCATATGACATTGGACTTGGACAGAGTGGCTGCCTTACTGATTGCAGAAACACCATTTGTTTGATGTCTGGTTAACGATTAACCACAGAGTCCAGTAGAAATGCATCTCGTATTATTCTGCGAGCTTTTCTCATCATATTTATTGACGTGAGCTAACAGCAAAGCTTTGATGAAGCACCACGTGCAGCTGAACGAGCTCTCGCCAGGCAACTTGAGTCTTTAAACTTGATTCCTCATTCTTCAGAGACTTTGTCTCTAGTTTCTATTGAAAGGGAGTGACTGCAGCCATTCAAAAGAGGAATGTGATCTGGCTGTGCAGAAGACTGTGCTTCTGGTCCTCAAAGATAATTGTCAGCATGAATAATCATAAGCAGAGCGCATATTATGTCAGTGTAAAACCAAGTAAAACATGGAGTGGTAAGGAAGAACATTAAAAAATCATGTTTGCAGTGCGGTCTTTCTTTTCATCCCTCTCACGATATCAATAATTGATCTAGTGTAGCACCTCTGTTGGCTGGTTGGCATTCACAGTCATGTGGAAAAGCAACACCCTCGCTGTTTTCATTAGGAGGATGAGTAGCAGCCAGGTGCTGCTAATGAAAAGCACTCGATTAAGTGACAGTCAGCACCTCTATAAAAGCACAAGTTCTGTCGGTTTACTGGTCTGTATCATTCAGCTGTGTGTTAACACAATGCCACAATCTTCCCAGCAAATTCAACCCCAGGTCAGATCATGTAATGAAAAAAAGGAAAAAAACTACATCTCAGACTCTACAGGCCTCAGTCAGCACGTTAAATCTTAAAGCTTATGACTGTACGATTGAAAACAGAACAAGTATGGTTTGTTTAGAAGACTGAGGTGACGCAGGTGAAACAAACAAAAAGCGCCCCTTCATTGGTGCATAAAATTCAAATAACAAAGTCCATAAACAAATTCATCTAAATCCAGCAGGGGGGGACAGAAGGAAGCGTGCTAAGGGTAAGCAAACACTGTAACAGAGGACAAAGGTAAGACAGTGTTATTTATACTCACACACTGACCAGAGACACAGCTGGGAGGAAACAAGACACAGGTGGACACAATCAGCACAATCACAGAGGAGGAAGTAAGACTGAACACAAGACAGAGGACAACTAAGTAGCAAAGTAAAACAGGAAGAAAGTAACAATGACTAAAGCGGGAAACTCAATACAGGAAAACTCGATACAGGAAACAGACACAGAAGGAAAGTAGGAGAAAGAACTGAGGAAACTAATAAACTCTGATATAAACAGACCTTTGAAATCACAGGGCATGACATACTGTCCATTCAGACATGGAAGTCTATGAGCTTTTGTTTTTTGTCTTTTTATTCTATGGCCTGTCTTCCTACATATAACCTCCAATTTAAGTTATATTATGGACTTTTATTAGCAAATTTAAAAAAGAATAACTCTCTTAGTTTATGTAAAGGTTTCAATCAGATGAAGACCCTTAATTTTTAAAGGTTATTATATAAGAGCCCCCATAATGCGGCTGTCCTACCTGCGAGAGCAAATAATGAGAGCGAGTGAATAAGAGGGAGAAATCAGATTCCATCTCAATGAAAATTCTTTATTTTAAGTCTTTAAAAAAAAAACCCCTACCTCTGCCACTCAATGTGTTTTTTTTCTTCTTCTCACAAAGCAAAACCTCTATCTAAATGTCTTTTAAGTCTAATAACTCCTGTATGTATAACAGGCCTGGCAGGCAGTTATTGTCTCACTGCTTCATGTGAACAGTGGGCTCCTCTTATTAGCCACTCCCTTTGATAAGGCGCACTCCACCTGTCCCAGCCCGAGTAAAAGGACCCGCCCTGCCTGTGAAAGTCCTGCTCTCAGGGCCAGGAGGCGCAAAAGAGCAAAGCAGGTGAAATGTGGCCCGACAGGTCTGATGGGAGTGCAGAGAGACGTAGTCAGTGCAGAGAGGATTGCTGAGTGACTGACAAGCCTGTCAGTCAGGTGGCTTTAGGAGCAGTCTGGCTGGAATTAGGACAATGACATTGTTGTGTTTGTGCTGCTGAGAGCTGGTTTGCACCTGTTCATTTCACTGACTGAGGGGGAACCTCGCAGCCCTGAGGATACCCACTGCAGACGCAGCAGCAGAAGCAGACTTAGAGTGGAATTTCCCTCCTGTTCCCAGGCTGGGGCCGGGGGCGAATGGTCGCTCTGAGAATCTGAGCAGAACTCAGGAAGGAGAGTGAGAGGAAGGGTGGGAGGACAGCCAGAGAGGGAGAGGAAGAGAAGCCAGGAGTGGACATTAGAGGAGACATGCTTCGCTACGGTTCAAGACCAACTGTTTCCACCACCACCACCACAACAGAGGACTCTCCAGAGGCTTTAAGGGAGGTAAGAAGCTCGAGAGAAGCGAGAACACTGAAGATCTCTCTGTCTTTCCCCCCATTTCTCTCTGCTCTCCTCTTCTCTCTGTGTTTTGTCCTGTCCAGTGTTTTTTCCTCCCCTCTTCTGTTTGTCGGCTGTTGCTTTTAACTCTGCCGACACTTGTTTTCCTGTCTGTAAGCAAAGAGATCCATTTTCTCTCTCTCTCTAACGTTTTCTGACTCTGTTGTAGGATGTGTGGCTCTGTTCACTTACACGAGTGTGTAATGGGAGCTGAGCGTGCAGGAGGCAGAGCTGTCATGTTTATTTGAACAGCTCTCTGATAAAACAGGCCTTTGTACTTGCCCCACGTTTTATTTTATTCCCATGGTCGCCTCATGCAGGTCAACACGTACCGTAATATTTGGTGAAGCACGCTTGTAGGGTCTGCTGAAGAGTTCGGTTTTTTTCTTTGTACTAAATTTCTTATGAAAAACCTCAAAATAGTAAAAAATCAAACAGAGTTCCCACTTTCCATGTATCTGTTTTACTTTTTAACATTTTACTCTGTTTACTCTGTTTTGCATTTACATAAACTTTGTTTGGTGCCCTGTTGCTGCTGTATGTGAATAAGCTCACAGAATTTTTTAGTTGACAGTTCAAGCTTTGCCACAATATCAGAGATATTTAGATCTGAATTTTATTTTTCTTCATGATGACCATCTGTAAATTCCCCTAAATTCAAACATTTGCCTTTTTTGTCTGTGTGTGTTTGTTTTGTTTTCCAGAGGAGAATCAGACGCCTGAGACTGACTCTGTATCCCGGAGAAAATGGAAACAAGGAGCCAAAAACTGAAAAGTCAGACACTGTAAGTTTTGCGTCTCCCTCGGTGTTACCTCCACCCTGTTACTCCGGCCAGAACCGGCTTCAAATCCATACGGTACAATACGTAAAGTTACATTAACTCATTCACTGCCAGCCATTGGCAGTGAATGAGTTAAACCCATTGACTCATGCACTGCAATTGACGGCTATAGACGTCAATGGCAGTGAATGAGTTAAAGAGGAAACGTCATCACACTCGACTCAGTTTGACACTGCTGATCAGAAATAGTGACGTGTGGGAGTAAAAGCACCAATAAAAACCAAACAGAAACCCCTCCCACACACACCTTAATTCATCTTATAAACCATTAAAAGAAAGATGGTGGAAAAGCTGAGATTTATGTGCTTTTTATCATCTGGTCCAGTTATGCAATCATGACAGGAGGGCGTGTGTGTGTGTGTGTGTGTGTGTGTGTGTGTGTGTGTGTGTGAGATAATGCACACACAGCTGTTTTACATTTACTTCAAAGCTCTGCTCCATCTGTGCTCTAACACTCTTCCACAGAACAGAAAATGCTAATAAGTATTAACAGTATTAACTCCAAAGGACGGTAACTAAAACAAACAGAGCTCATGAGAAATTAATATTTGCCTACCGAGGTGTAGAATTACTCTTAGTCACGTTTAATATTTGCTGGTATGCTCTGTGATCCTGTGAATTATGGCTGAGTTGACGCCGCAGGCTGCGTGGGTGTTTGCTGTTGGTGGCTCTGCCCCGGTCTTTGTTTGTGATCGGAGGCTGATGCCAAAGTTTCAGAGTGAAAGTGCGAGAACTGAGTGCAATGCTTGGGTTAGGTTTAATCTCTGAGGAGAGGTTTTTCCTTGTATGACTGTGCGGTGTGCAGGATCCAGAAACATGATGGCTAGTTTTGAATGAACCTTGTGCAACATGTCCACTCTTTCCACCGATAGCACACTGAAGTAATCTCTGAATGTGGCTGCCTTTGGGAGGGTGTGACTGCGACTATAGGAACTGATGACAAAGGACAGTCTGATGAAGTGTGAACACAGAGTGGAGGGAAGCGCACGTGTTTAGAGCTGATGTGCACTTTAGTGTTTGGGAAGGATGCAGATTTGTGCCCTCTGCGAGTGGCAGCCGGTTTGTCCCAGAACAGACATCGGTGACTCCAGCAACAGTGTCAGCATCTGTCTGTGAGATGAAAATGGCAACAAGCGATGTAACGAGTGAAGAGAAGGGTGTATTTAAAAATAAAAACAGCTGAGTAACAGAGTAACATCACCGCTGCTGGGTGAGATTCATGGCAACACAAACTGGATTTCTGAGACCAATCCAGATGCAGATTTTCTTTACAGTGAGGTATTTCACAATCATCATAAAGCTATCATAAAGATACCACTTTACTCCACACTACCACTCCTGTTTTCTTGTATCATGTGAAAAAAGTTTTCCTATCAGAAAGTATTAGACAACATGTCGCCAGTGACTGCTGCAAGTCTGAAAGCAGTCTTATCATTCCTGAACCCTAATCACCATGAAGTCATCAGCCTCAGTTTCACTGAAGTTCAACAGCAAACTGAAGCTTAAAGTGTACGTGGAACTGCAGCACAGAGTAGAAAACATCAGGCTGGAGCCAGTTAGAGGTTCAAGAGGTTAAAACTTGTGCCTAGTTCATCTGTTCATCATGTTTTCAGTGTGGCGCTTTAAGGTCTCTGCAGGCGCTGCTGTAATTACTGTGTTGTTGCAAAATACCTGCACGTGTTTACACTGGGTACTGATGCTTGTTTTTCAGATAACTATTCGCTCTAGTTACACTATCTTAGAGCTTAGATGTCATCACCATGGAAGGTCAAATGAAGGTCAGCAGGAATGTGGTAATGGGGACTGCATCCAGTTAATCAACGAGGAAGGAAATGACCAAAATATCTTTTCTCAGAGATATCCAGCGATACCGTGTTTCAAGAGGAATGCTGGTTCTTCGCTGTGAAGTTAGAAAGGGCGTGTCCTGCAACTCGAGACATCGTGGATTATATCCAACCGGCGACTGCGGCCTAGATGATATGTAGCACATGTGAATCATGACACACGCAGAGGAAGTAAACAGAGAACTGTTACCAGACGATGTTTCTATACCGCCAGCATTGGATTTCATCTCCGTAACAGCCGTAAAGTGAACACGGTTCAGCCCAGTGAGCTACAGTGAGCATCCTCCGTGCTTGTGTGACAAATAAGGAGCTAATCAGGTCAGACGGTGCAGTCATATGATAGAGGAGTGAGTTCATACAAACAAATGACAGTGTTAGATGACAATGCACTGATGCAAGATTATTTTACCGAGCTGTCTCCGAGCATTTTTTTTAACATTTGTGAACAGCTCAAGCTCCTCAAGCAACAGAGGAAAAGTAAGCCAGAGTGCTTCTCCCACAAAACTGACAAAGGGCAGGTAAACACGGACCAGCATGTGGTCAAACATTGTAAAGTTCAAAGCTGAATGGGCAGCACGCAGGGCTTCGTGAAGCGAACTGATAAAGATGGCTGTGCTTCCCTCCCATCTGCTGGAATCCACATCCTCCCACCTATTAGCAGGCCTTTTCCATTTCTCAACAGCAGGTCCTCTGTAGATTGAGTGGTGCAGAAATGTGAGGCTGGGCTCTGTCCACGAGACCACACTGGCGTCTTTGTTCCTCCTCGCTCGTATCTCTGTGAGATGTGGACACTGATGCCTCTTTTTCTGAGTAGTAGTCCTCAATGAATGACTTCTTTGTGTAGAGACATCTAAAAGATATCAGAATCTGTCTATCTCTAGATCTATCTATAGATCTATAGAAACTATATAATATTCACATACAGTTAAATAAATACTTCAAGAGCGTGTTTACTTGCATTTTTGTTTAGAATCCTGCACTTTAGGCTCACATGAGGCGTGCTGTAGAATATATACAGAAATGATAAAGCTTAATTGAAAATGTTTTGTTTTACACGAATCATGGGTGGCATGGTGGTTCAGTGGTCAGCACTATAGCCTCACAACATGAAGTTATGGGGTTGAACCTGCAGTGTAGTGTTTGAATGTTGAACCTGTGCCTGCGTGGAGTTTGACTGAGTGCTTTGTTTGTACTAAAGACGTGGATGTTAGAATTAGCAATGAACCTAAGAGCAGGCTCCCTGCTTGGATATGCTGTCAAGAGAATGGAAGAATCAATGGAAGGATGGTTGAATGGAAGCCATCCACATCAGTGTTCTTGACCTGTTTTTGTTTTATTTTGCAGACTGAAAATGAAAAAGATGTCAATGGGATGTGGAAGAGGAAGAACGGGCTCATCCAAAGAGAGAGTCCACCTGGCCAGGAGTCACCTCAGCAGGTAGACAAAGCAGCCACTGCTTCATTGAGTGTGCCCTGCGCATGCACCGTGAGGCTGTCATTAATATTGTATTCACACATTCAGCATGAACAGAGGCTCACAGGTGACCGTGGCAAATGCTGTGACCATCACAGTTTAAAGACAGCAGGCGTGTTCAAAGTGTTTCTATTTGTTTTTATTTGTTTCAAGTGATAAACTATGGCAAAGCTAATAAAATGAGCTGGATCATGCAAAATTTAAACTTGACTTACTTAGATATTCAATTAACATTCAATTCAATTAGAATAACTGACTGCTTAAGTTACATTTGAAGCAGAAGAAAAATCCCTGCAGAGTCTGTTTACAGCTCTTCATCATTTTACACCAAATGTGTGTATATAAGGATATATGACCGCATGCTCGACAGTGTGTTTCTATTTTGGCGCATGTACACTGTGAAGCACTTTATAAATAAAAGTTATCAAGGAAGACCAATTGATAATGAACAAAAGTGTTAGCTGTATTTCTCTTTATCAAGTAAAGCACCTTGCTCTTGAATTACAGCTGAAATACTGATTAAAATGTAGTCTCTGAGCTAAAGTTGTTTTTATTTGTGCCCAGGACTTTTGCTGTGTATTATTTAGTCATTGCATTGTGCCACACTGCTCCTGTGCTGGTGTGCATCTGTTTTCATTGGCTGTTAGAGGCACAATAGACAGAAATGGGCAGCAGCTCATGTCCTGGGTTGCAGAAACACGACACCTTCGATGCACTCTGCACCATTTTTTAGCTGCACATTGCCAACTTCCTATTTCCACTGCACAGCAGCGTGGGCGCTGAAATACTTGATCACTTGCACATATGTATGCATGTGCATGTACATGCAGACTCATGCAGTGCATCTGTAAGTGTGCACACAAACACAGAGACACCATGCCAGCATAAGCCTGCCTCAGCGGTAGGTAGCTACAGAAACCTGACCGGCACAATCCTGTCTCCCTCAGCACCTCGGAGACATGACCAATGGGGTGCCAGAGACCTCGCTGCAGCATCATGGGCCCAAAGTGTATGGTGTAGTGCAGAGGACAGGCTCAGATAGACAGGAGGTGCTGGCACGCGAGTGGACAACCAGTCACCTACAGGATGAGATGAGATACATCAGGGAGGTGAGGAAAGACTGAGCCTTCAGGCCAATCATTCTTTTGCCATCACATCATCCATACAAGGCAGAGTGGGTTTCTGTTTAGATGATATCTGTGTTTTCCTGGTTTCTGTTTGCAGGTGAGAGATTCTCTTGAAAAGGTTAGAGAGCGGATGTACGGACAGTTTGGAGGAATGCAGCAATCAATGCAGAAGCTTTCGCAGGAACTCAGGGTAAAGATTATGACAACACCATGTGACCGGATGCACTGACATTCCTCATCAAACTCTGACCTGTAAAGCTGTGCATAAATCTGAAAAAAGCTGTGTGCCACGTGTTTCTGCAGGCTGCCAATGCACACAAGAGGAGTCTAGAGTCAGAGGTTAAGATCCGCACGGCAGCCATGGAGAACTTTGATCAGATGAACAGTTCCCTCATATCTGCTAACCTCACCTTGCAGGTAACAAATCAAAGTCACCAAACACTCCGAAGACATTTTCTTTTCTTTTTTTACTCCGGCAGCTGGATGCTGTTACAAAAAGTCTTCACTGGCTAAAATAAGTTCCCTTTGCAGAAATCCCTTCTGGACGACTGTCAGAAGAGAGTGAGCTCGAGAGACGATGTGAAAAGTTTGCGGAGCACCTATGAGAAAACACAACAACAGCTCAGAGACAAGGAGCGTGAGCTGGCTGCAGTACAGGCTGAAAACCAAACTCTCAGGCTTCAGGTAGTCCCGCAAACACAAACTCTTTCTGTGGGAATGAACATGAATCCACGTGTGTCCACAGATGAAAAAACCCCCCAAAACTTTACAGTGGAAGTGGCTGCTTCTAATGCCACAAGGCCACGAGACCGAGATGTCAGCATGGCCAAAATAAATGGGTGGAATTCAAAATTTTCCCTCAAGTTTTGTGCAAGTGCTACTTTGTGTATGTTTAAAGGGACAGTGAAGTGCTCAGCTGTCCTGTAACAAAGTGGTCTGATGAGTCAGTAAGAGTGATGGAAGGACAGGACGTTTAGGACTTCATGACCCCTACCAACAGTGAATAAATCAATAAATGAAAGAACATTTTTCTATCTCTGCAGCAGGTAACATTAAAATCCAGCTTTACCGATCATCATCACAGTTCCTGAAGTTTTGAGAAACCATCTCCTGTCCTATTTTTTTTTTTTTTAAGTTTTAATTTACATTAGAAAGCAGAGAGTCCAGCTTTCAAATCACTGTGTGATCTGAGACACAGCAAACTTTTATCGAGCAGCTCTGTTAACATATCATATTGCTGCGGAACAGAAACACATCAGCTGCATCTGCATCTTCTACCCTGAGCAGAATGTGGCCTAATCAGCTGAGCAAAGTGCTAATTTTTGCTATGCTGTGGACTGTCCAGGCGGAGTCTTCACGGGAGGCCAACGATAAGGCGCTAAAGGAGCTCTCGGAAAAGCTAGAGAAAGAGTATGAGGAAAAGCTGCTGGAAGAACAACGCAGGCACAGGGAGGAGATTGAAAACCTACAGGTCTGCATTCTTTGGTCCTTATTCATACATACATCACACTTTGTTTTTGTTTTTATTTTGACAGCAGAAACCAAACCTATTGACGTAGATTACCTAAGGAAATAACTGTACACAATTTACAAATAAAAAAGTTACAAAATTCTTGACAATGAGGCAAGCCTAAGCTGAGAGAAGAGTGGCAGACATATTTCTGTTTGCACAGGCCCAACTCGATGAGTACATCAGACGACTGGAGGAAGCGGAGAGAAACATCAAAATCGCAGAAGCCAAGATTGCAGAGAGGGACCAGAGGATCATGGAAGTGGAGCGTCTCCTGGACTGCATGGGAAAAGTAAGTCAAAAATGTAACGTATGTATATGTCTTCCTGTTCCCTTGACCCTTGAACAAAATTGTGTAAAACAAAAATTACACAATACTTTGAGGGATCTGTCATATATCAGTCAAATGTTTAGGAAACGATGAAGATGATACTTCTTAAATGTACAAAAGCAACCTTCTGTAAAAGGTTATGACCGTATACATGTGCACGTAGTGGAGTTCAGTCCATGTTTACTGCAAACAACATAACACTTGGCCAGCTGCAAAAACACCTAGGACCCACTACTTTAAAACCACATGCCTGATACCGAGGTTTCCCTACAGTTCAAACCGGTTGGGCACGGGACCACTGGGGGCGCCAGCAGTCAATCCTTTGACTCCTGTGGACTGTGGGGTGGGGCCTCCATGGATTGGGATTGCTGCCTTGCTTTAGTTGATGATCAAACTGATAGGGATTGTTGGAGTTTGGAGTGTTTTCCTGCCAGGAGAATCTTTTCAGGTGGATGTTATGTGCCAAAGTTCCCCATCAGGACCCTGTAATCTAAGGAGACGACCGATGTCAGTGATTTTACTTCCCAAAAAGACTCAAACTTTTGAGTATTAGGATTTTCATTCAGCCATAGGAAAACAGATAAAATGTTGTGATTTCCACAGGAGAAGAGCCAACTGGAAGAGCAGCTGAAGGACTGCGAACAGCGCCTACGCCTGATGGAGGTGACGGACAGAACTGACGAAACTGTAGCCAAAAGGTACAAATTAAAGTCCAGATAGAAAATTTAAGCTGCGCGTGAATCTGAAGGCTCTATTACAGCCCTTTCTCTAAAAGTGGATAAAACTTTGCCAAGACTGCATTAGATGTGAGGAAGTTCTTTGTCTTTGGTTTGTTTTCTCAAACATCAAGGATAAACTTTCATTCTTGGTGCAGAGATCTTAAACAAGGAGCTGCAAACACACAGGATGCATGATAAACCCCACCTCAGACAGCACATCCAACAATAATACTGAGAAATAATTGAATAGGATGGGATATTAATTTAAAAAAAAAAAACATGTTAGTTTTTGTGTAAAAGTTCAGCTTAAAATTCTTTCGTACGTTTACCTAAAGTGCAGACCTGAAAGGTTTTTTCAAGTCAGCTAAGAACCTTCATAACACTTTTTCTTGAAGCCTGAAGCAGAGCGGCTTACGCTTGGCCCTTTAAACCAGTTGAGCAAGATGCACTTTGGAGCAGGATGTTTATAGCATTGCAGGCAGATTAATTACCTAGAAGGGAAAAAAGTGCATAACTTTTTCATCGATGTTTGCAAATGAATCAGGGTGCTAGAGTCGTATTTCCTTCATATGTGGGACTACATCGTGGTTGTTTTTTAGGTCCAAAGAGCTGGAAGGTGAAGCAGGTGATCTCCGCGAGAGGATCAAACACTTGAACGACATGGTGTTCTGTCAACAGAGGAAGGTCAAAGGAATGATTGAGGAGGTGAGTAGGATTTATTTATCTGTATGTAGACCATGGATTCAACTCCTCTGTTCCACTGTTTTGATAGTGGGAGTGTCTCATACATTTACACAAGTAGCCTGTTTACCATTAAAACCATGGATCAATGTCAATGCACACAAGGAACGGAGAACTTCACTGCACACAGAGTCAATAAAGGGCGGGACGTCATGCTAACGGGGTGAATTCATGTTCATAATTTTGATGGGAAGGGGTTGGAGATAAAGGGGCATTATTTGTCTTCACTGAAGTATTTCAGTTATTCATTGCCTTCATTTCTATGTATGGAAAAACCGAGATTAGATAACGACTCTAGTTAAGTTTGCTGTGAACTGGATTTTCCATTTCTGTTTTCCCTGTAAATTATATAATGTTTTTAAAATGCTTATCTTTTTGAATTTGTGAAGGTCGAATCTCTGCGAGCTCAAGTTGCTCAGAAGGACATGTTCATCTCTGAGCTTCTGGACAGGATTGCAATAGTGGAGTGTGAGGTAGGATGAGACTGGTGTGCTTTCTGTGTGTTTTAATAACTGGTGGTGGGGTGTGATAATCTGCTTCATGGCTTCAGATGATCACATGGGCTTCTGACCACTGAATAACTGAATAACTGTGTTAATCCCCCTCTACTGCTTGTTGCTGCAAGCGTCAGGTCATTTTTTTCATGCAAAGTGACGATAGTCTTTTGCATGTAACTGACCTGATATTTCTTGTTTCCTGTTTTCCTTTTCCTAGAATAATGAATTAGAAGACAAGCTCAAGTATTTTATGTCCACACAGAATAAAACGCGAGAGGTTTTGGAAACCAGAGAGAAAGGAGTAGGCTGTGATCTGCTCCCCAGGTAGGATTGTGATACTAAGTAGCACTGGGTTGTGTTTTCTTGATTAGGAGGTGTTTTCTCACTCTGGTTTCTGACTGTGCTTCTGCAGACATGAAACACAGAGGTATGATGTTGAACCTGTTCAGTGTGAACCAACTCATCTCTTTCCCATCCAACCCCCATCACCTGATCATCCTCTATCACCTGTGAAACTCCCATCACCCACCGAACCACTGTCACCAACACAGCCTTTGTCACCCACTCATCCTCTATCACTTAGACCAAGCCCTTCCTCCATAGCGCCCTCATCCCTGGCACAACCCTCATCATCACCTCCCATTCAACATCCATCGATCTCTCTAACACTGCCCACTCAGCCAAGGACGTTTAAGCTTAATAACCCTCCCCCCAGCAGGCTACATTCAAGTTTACTAAGGTACACTCCTGTCCAGTACAGCCGCTTCCTGGATTCCAGACCCTCACAGGAGCATGGGACATTCTCCTACATCCACCCATCTGAGTCTGAAGCTGGTGTCAGTCCGGTCCAGCCTGGAGAAGACGAATTGGACGCACAAACAAGCAGAGGCACACCCTCCATACAAGAAGAGTCCACTTCATCCCCGCCCTCTTCTCAACCACGATCAGGAGTGCGAGTTTATACGCCGTTCATGAAACTTATGGAAATGACAGCAAAGATAAACATAGATTAAAGTTAAGTAGCAGTCCTGGAAAATGCATGAGCCAAGACTTAAATAAGGAGAGTCAATGAAGCTATGAAGCCATTTAACTTAGTATAATTACTGAAAACAGGGTTAACAAGTAACGCACAAACTTCTTTTCATAAGCAACAAAATCAAAAATAACATTTTATCAAACTGGGAGTGAAAAAAAAAACTGGAAATTAAAAGAAACTCACGGAAGTCATTGTCCCCAGTTACAAACTAGTTTGATCCAGATTCCCTGTCAGATGATAGCTTAGTTTCCATGTGGATGACAACATGAGTGAACAGTTTAATTACTTTTCTTTAAACCTGTTGACAGTTGGATTTTATTTTGTGTTTCCTCTCTCTTTTTGTATCAGTGCTAAGTACAGAGCTAACCTGTATGGCAACAGTAAATATGTAGGTAAAGCTAAATAATAGTATCCTCTAACTCAGTCTGCGTATGCTGGGAAAGAGACAAGCGTATTAAAAAACTGGTTGGAGTAGTGCAGTAGTAACATCCTTTATTATTCTCTTACTTGAGCTTAACATTTACGTACTATATGGACCATAAAATTGTCAAATTGTTCACAGCAAATTGTAAAAAATAACAGTCTTAAAAACAAGTTTTAATAATGTAATATGATAACATACTCTGTGTTGGTATATAACATAGAGTAACGTTAACTTTAGGATTGAAAGTGAAAAAGTGGTGATGTAAAGTCAGGTTAGCCATTAAAACATCAGCTAGTGTGCTTCAAGAATACCGCTGACTCAGAATACATATGCAAAATAATAATATGTAAATAAACTACGTGGACAGAACTACCGACCTAGCTGCACATTACTCACGGTCTGATATCCCCGTGTTGATGTTGTTATCATCATAATAATGTTGATCCAGCATCAACATTACACCTGACCAATGACGTTGGAGCATTCAGTGAGCCAAGCATTAGCTTAGAATTTAGCCACATTCTAAGCTAATGCTAAACGGCATTAGCCAACCTAACTTGATAATGCCAGTTGGATAACAGCCAACCTAACTTGATAATATATTTATTACATTGCATAACTTTATAAAGAATATAGTTAATAAAACACACAACGTTTTATATAAACAAAAGAATCCCCCCCTCCTCTTTTATCAACAAAGTGAATGGTCAGTTGCAATGTTGATCCTGGACCAAGATTATTATGATAATGCAGGGACAACACCAACACTGGGATATCAGACACAACACAACACACAGCACACCTGCAGGAGCTGCTCTGCCATGTAAACCCATGCAACGGGAGCATTAAAGTGTGCTCTTTGGAACAACCAATTCTTTGTAAATACAGACTGCCTGGCCAGGCATTTGACTTTATACAACTGAATTCTAGTATTAATAAGAATTGTCTAATATTTTTGTCCATATAGTGAAAGTAAGAGGGTTACTTATGCAGTCAGAGCTGTTAATATTAACTAGACCAAAGAGTGGAATTTTTTCCCTTAAACTTCTATTGTCTTTGGTCAATTTTTATTTATTTTTACAAATATTCTTTTAAAAATGTACTAACACAAGAATCAGTTTTAAATCATTTTAAAGCTGGCACATCCATGTCAGTAATATCTCACTCATTTATGTCGGAGATAATGATTTTTGGCCAGTGAAGCAAAAAAAGTCTTATGTGGGTTTCTGTCCCATGTTTGCACATAGCTCTAATAATGATAAAAGTAGCTTGATGTAGGATGTAAATGATGTGATGCTATGTAAAAAATATTTTTCTAACTGATATAATATGGAATATATTTCTTTTGTTTACAGTGAATCTATTCTATTCATGTTGCTCACTGAGCTATGAGCGTTCAGTCCTATATGAAGGTCGATATGGTTATTGCGTGTATTTTCCTATCATTTTATATGTGGTCTGTACAAATTAAACATATGATATTTTGTTACTGTCAATAATATAATATTTATTACCATGCTTTGTGCCTTTGTGACAGCCTACTCTGTGATCCTGGTGGTGAAAGGAAAGCTATTTTAATTGGAAGCAGGGTAATGTGGTAAAATAGGACGTGGTAAATTCTTGAGAAATCTGTTATTAACGATATTAACTTTAATGAGGTGACTGCCGTTCCTGAGCCACTGGCACAAGTGTTATCCAGGTGTTGTCTGTACTGCCACAGCTGTGTTTGAAATAGTTTTATGATGTGCCTTTTCCTCGTTGATACATATAATACTACGATTAATGATGAGAGGCCAGCATCTGTTTGGATAATAAAGACTGTGCAAATGATCCTGAATGTGTCACAAGATGGCTGCGCTTACAAGAAAGAGGTTTTGTGTTTTCTCAGCCAAGAACAACTACAATTTCATTTTCTGTTTTTGAGAAAGGAGAATTTAAAAAATAATAATAATAAAACAAACAAAGAGTGATGTTTTGTTTAAGTGGTGAAGAAAGCTAATACTGCAAAATACCATCTAGTGCATGATCTGCAAGCAATAAATGAAATCACTGAAATGATGCCACCAGTAGTTAATCCCCACACTATACTGAATCCAGTCACTCCAAAAGAATAATGGTTCTCAGTGATACACTTATCAAACGCTTTTTTCTCAGTGCCTTTACACCCCGACTCATAACACCTGTTTGGCTTCACTTTTGAGGGACAGAGCCCTCACCTGAGAGGGTGTGCCTCTCAGGTGAGGGCAGACAAAGAGCGATTCAGAAGACCCTTATGAAAAGAATATCGAGGGAACAGTTTACCCTGCCCGGGATAGGGTTACCGGGGCCCCGCCCTGGAGCCAGGCCCGGGGAGGGTGCCCGAGGGCGAGCGTCTGGTGGCCGGGCCTTAGTCCATGGGGCCCGGCCGGGCACAGCCCGAAGAGGAGACGTGGGCCCATCCTCCCGCAGGCCCACCACCCGCAGGAGGCGCCATAGGGGTCGGGTGCATTGTGTGCCGGGTGGCGGCCAGGAGCGGAGGCCCTGGCGGACTAACCCCCGGCTGCCAAGACTGGCAAACCTTTCTAATAAATCTAATTATTTTCACATTCTTTTAACTCAAAAGTATGACTCAAACTAAAACTACATACTGATTATACAAGAAGTATGATGTGGCCTACAGCAGTATCATGATTCACTCATTTTGATTACAGGTACAATGTAATATATAACGGCATAATAATCTCACAACTGCTACAAGCACATTTGCCTTTCTTAACACACGCGAGAGAAAGGCAACTGTTAAGAAAATGCCCTTTTGGGTGAGACAGGCCCACAGGCCCTGCATGCAAGCGCACTAACACACATACATGCAATGAAGAACAGCTTACACTACAGCACACACTATACATGCGCCTATATCTCTCATTGGTGTTAAAGCAGGGAAAACTTAACAGAGTTTTGTTATCAAATGCTGAATTTATCCACTGCTGACATTTAACTCTTCAGCTTGACAATAGGTGAAACGTTTGTGAAAACAGAGAAGAAAAAATAAAGATCGAGAGAGTCTGGTATGACCAAGCAGTAATCAGACAATAAATTTAGTTGGTAATACAATGAATTGTGAGATGTTTTCTGTTTGATTGATGCAACACAAATAATTTACTGTATGAAGGAAATTCTCTTTTGTGATAATATTTTGAATGTGCATTTCAGTTGACCTGTCAACTTAGCGCATTATAAGCTGATATGCAAATTAGTTGGTTGATACTAGATTTGGAAAAATGACTGGATTATAAAATAAGGGTTGAGATTAGTTTCTTATTTCTAGTGTGTGGAGGAAGGTTTTATCATGGCACACATCTGTTTACATGAGAGGAAACTCCTCATGTGATGTGACATTTAGCAATTTGCAAATGTGCAGCACATCAGAAGGATGACTCTGAAATTACAAAGGGAAACAATTTTGCTGACAAAGCTGCAAAAGCAGCAGCCATAGCAACCACAGTCTTATTAACAACTCATGAAAACCACACCATTCCACTATCTGTACTGCAGGACGAACAAAAAGCAGCACCACCAAAAGAACCAAAACAATGGCTGAAACACGGAGCAGTACTGGACACTGATGACATAATGAAAATAGCAGGAAAACCCATTCTTCCCGAATCATTGCACAAAACAGCCGCTCTAGTGAGCCATGGTTTGAGCAATGTCTCAACAGGAGGGATGATCTGAGGGATGGTCTTTATAATAAACCGACAATTCTACACTATAAATTTTGAAACTTCAGCAAAAGAATACGTGAGAACATGTATGACCTGCCAAAAACACAATACCCAAGGTAACTTAACGGTGTGTTCACACCGAACGCGATAGACGAACATTTGCACCTCAATGTGTGTCCAAGAAAAATCCATCGCGCCTCAAAATTGCATATTTTGACACGCGTGAACCGGAAATGTGGGAGGGATGTGGGAGGAAGTTGTGCCAGACCAGTATCTTTGCTAGATGGCAGCTGTCGAGCTAGCATTTGAAGAGAGAGTCTACGTTCTCTATTTACTGTGGAGAGCAGAGCAGCGGCGTTAAGGACGTCCTCGCCGTACCTGGGTCCATCAGATCCTCCAGACACGTGAGCAGTTTGGTGAGTTTCACCACTTGCTCCAGGAGCTGCGCCTGGATGATTTTAGCGATATCACCGTCTTTCACTCGTACAGTTTGAGGACCTGCTGTCCTGCATTGGTCCTAGAATTGCCCGCCTAGACACCAACTACAGGCGCTCAATCCCACCTGCAGAGCGCCTGTCCATCTGGTTAGTAAAAGTGTTTACTACGGTAGTCCTTTATTGATAAGACCAAAAAGAGGACATTTTCCTACACCACCCATTTCATACAATTCACATGGACTTCATTGAATTGAATGAGTGTGATGGCTCAAAATACGCTCTAGTAATTATAGATGTTTTCTCAAAATGGTCAGAAATCTACCCAGTGAAAAAAGCAGACGCAATCTCAGTTGCAAACATATGGTATTCCTACTCTGATAAGATCAGATAATGGAACCCATTTTGTAAATGATGTGATCAGCAAAGAATCTGAAGCACTAGGTTTTAGTTTAAAACACCATTGTGCCTACCACCCACAGAGTGCAGGATTAGTGGAAAGAACAAATGGCACTATAAAACAAAGGCTCAGGAAAACAATGGAAGAAACTGGCAGACCATGGCCAGAATGTGTAGGCCTAGTCAAAATGTGGATGAGAATAACACAAGGAAATAACAAACTGTCCCCATTTGAAATTATACATGGGCGACCTTTTCCACTACCAGTTACTAGCGAGCCACTAGATAAATCAGTCTGTGAAACCACTCTGGCAGATTGGATGACTCAATTGTTGACAAACAGAGATGTTGTTTTGAACAATAAACTGCCGCAAGATTCTTCTTCTATTTCCTGCAGGTTGAAGCCAGGTGACTGGATCCTTGTCCGAGTACTCCAAGGAAAAATTGGAGCTCGCCACGGTGGGAGGGTCCATACCAAGTGCTTCTGACCACTCCAACTGCCTGCAAAATAGCGGAAAGACCTTCCTGGATACACCAAAGCCACCGCAAGAAAGTTGAGGTCCCAGAGGATTCCACTTCCTTCACAGAAATCAACTAGTAAGGGAAAGTTTCACCCTCGCTTGGTTGCTTCAGTGTTGAGGGTAAAGTGCTGATTGAGCATTGCTCGCACTTCCACCTCCAGCCATTGACCAACTCTAGGGTAACCAAGTAGTAGAGTGTGTAGTACGCAGCCATGGGAAGGTGGACCCTCTTGGTTACCTTGACTACGACGCTCACCCTTACAGGCCCCCAGCTGATGCCGACAACAGCTGAACCATGAGGCAGACTGAAAAGATGGACGCACGACAACTCCCACCTAAGAGACATGACACAAGACCACATCCACCCTTGGATGAATAATGCCTGGTACGACAGGACCAGGGCAGAATCGGAAAATGCAGACTGTTATGTCTGTTCTTATATGCCCAGCACGTCGACACACCCTACACTATATGGAGGGTTACAAGAAAATCACCATTGAAGACATTGGACTTGATAACGAGCATGTGATCAACTTTTCTGGATCAACTTCAATGTGACAACCTGGAATACAGCCATCCATTTCCCAGTGTTCTTGGACCAAACTCCAGGGAAGAACCACTCCATGTGCTATAAACAAAACAAAGGTAACAGGCCACTTGGAAACATCACTAACTGCAACCGGGCCGCTGGAGGAGGAGAAGGTGCCCCTGTGAACACGACTGGACCATCTAATGGCACATACTGAGTGCAAGGCATCACCTGGCAATGTGGACAACGGGCATGTTTCATACTGCCCCCAGGCTGGACAGGAACATGTGCTCCCACATTCCTGTCAAACCACACTTTTAGGATGACCGCAGTAAACACCACTTCTACAGTACGCCGGAAAAGAAGATCAACACTCCCTGAAATTCAACCACATGACCCAATATGGGGGAGCGACGTACCCGAGGAATTCAAATTATGGACTACCGGACAGAAAGTACTCCATTCATTGTTCCCCTGGGTGGGAACCGGAAAAAACATGCTGAGGATTGAAACTCTGGACTACAGTTTTGGACTTTTCTTGAACGCTTCGTGCAAGATTAATAAACAGCAGAATCAGGAAATCAATGCATTACGAATTGCAGTGATTCAACATCGAGTAGCTCTGGACATGATACTAGCAGAAAAAGGGGGACTTTGCGTCCTCTTCAACAACACCTGCTGCACTTACATACCAGACAATGTACACTCATCAAACATGACTGACGCCCTGAACGCCTTGAGACAGATCCAGCAGGCCCAAAATCAGGATTATGTAAGTAATGCAAGTGACTGGTTTTCTTGGCTTTACACTGGCTCCTGCTACAGGTGCTAAAAAGACTACTCATTGGAGTTGGAACATTTTCACTTTTATTTTGTGTTTTTGTAACATGTATCCTGCCATGTCTAAAACTCATGATTAACCGCATAATTGTATCCACTGTTGCTGCATACACAGCCGTGACAAATGATGATGATGATGACCCCGACCTGTTAGAACATGAAGACTTTGTGTGATTAATGATGATGTGACAGAAAATGTACGACAAGATATTACATACTGATATCTCACTTAAAAGTTATACGTGACAACGGGAGGGAATGTCAATGGAAAATTGTACTTAGTAGTCAGTATAAGCTTTTAATGATATAAGTGTACATGTGATAGAATACTGCATGATGACCTTTTTATTACTTAGAACTGATTGGTCTTTATAAAACCTGTTCATATATTTTTATCTGAATCTTCCCACAGTGATAGTAAGAAGCTGAACAAGCAGTTCTGAGCTCTTACCAGGAAAAAGGGCTGCTTCCCACATTCCAACACACACACACACAATCACATACGCACATGCTCACGTATCAACATTCCACTGAACAAATGTATTCATTATTGTATTACTTTTCTTGTGTATAAATAAAGACAAGTGCAAGAACAGAGCGCACATCACAGGGCCCCCACTCTGGTGTGAGCGCTCTGTGACTGGCCTTGCAAGTAGAAACTGCAGCATGTGTCTTTCTACTCTCTGACTCTCAGCTGAAGAAGTGTCTTTTAGAATGAATCTCTTGACAGGACTAAAAAAATAAAACTTAATGTTTACTTTAATTACAATTGATTAACAAAGATAAGCGTGAAAAAAGAAGCATTTCTCTTTTTGACAATATCTGGGATACTTGAGAAATAGGTCTTGGAATAATACATTCAGGAAAAAATGGAAAACTTTAAACTTTGACTTAGAGTCTGAACTCTAAAGGTAAAGTCTGCAGAGACTTTGTTCCAACGGCACAGCTGCAACCAAAACTGACTTTGAACTTTGACACAGGCTGGAGAGGACACAGCTGTGTTTGGGTCATTCATTGTCAGTTGAGCTGAGTGAGAAGTGGATCGGAAAACATCCGGACAGGAAATGCAGCTGTGGAAAATCTGAGACACCAGCCCAGTCCAGACTGTCTGTACTGATCGCGCTGCTAAGAGAGAAAGCTCTTGCATCCAGGCTGGTTACCACGTTTGACCGGGAGAGGGCAGCAAAGAAGCTTCATAGTCTTTGTAGGGAAGAGGTGTGTTACCGTGTCCCGTACAGTGGGGGCGATAGAGGGCTATTTTTTCCACACAGGAAGAAGAAGAAGAAGAAGAAGGGTCCCACTTTGAAATGTTGTTGTGTCATGTGTTGAAGAAGTGAATTTGTCACTTAAAGAGTTTTCTGAAGCTCTCTAATAAAAAAGGAATCAATCAACCGTTAGATTTACCGCAAACCTTCGTGTTTACGCTGAAGTTTAAAGCGGGCTCGTGCTGTTTGTGGATGGCTGTAGTTAGCTTACTTTAGCTAACAGTGATGTCCTCGTCGTGGACAGAGCGCCAGGGAGAGGTGGGAGACCTGGGACACCTGAGTAAAGAAGAACTACAGGAACTGCTACTCCGACAAGAAGGGATCCTCAGTAACAAGTAAGTTTAACCCTTAGGTTGTATGAGAGAAGCGTGACACTTATGCGCACGGCCATCCCGTTAGCTTTGATCCGGTTTGGTAAAGTGACTTCTATGTGTTCAGGAATATGCCCTAAAACTAAGACAGATGATCTACTGACGACGTGTTTATATAAGTCCACTTTGGCTCAGGTGAAAATATGAAATGCTTTTTGTAAAAAACGATGCACGGGCGACACTACTCTGCTGTAACATGGGGTAAAAAAAACAAACACTCGCGGCCACTTTAGGTACACCTGTTTCGATTTCTGCTGCAACAGACGGTGCGATCAGACATTGGCTTAAACATGAAAGTATGGATGCATGCTGCTTTGTATGAACAGTTCAGGGAGCTAGTTGTGGTAACAATAATGATGATGATGTCAGGGACATTTTCTTGACACGCTTTAGGCACCCTAGCACCGGTTGAGCATGATTTAAACTCTGAAGCCTACCAGGGTATTGTCAGTGACCATTTCCATACTTTTGACCCATCTTCCTGTTTTCCAGCAAGTTTGTTATAGTTAACTAAAACTAGATGTAAAAAACCAAAACATTTTATTTAACTAAAATAAAAATAAAAAGTAGACCATTTGAAAACGATAAACTACCATTATTATTAATACCATCAGAAACACAGAAATCCTCTTTCTGTTTAACTAATATGGGAACACCTTTACAGATGCAGTTAACCTATAACAGCAACTGCTGAGGATACTTAGACATTTACACTGCCAGATTTAGTCACTGAGGCCAAATGGCACTAATAGGAGTGTTCAGTTTTACGGGTGATTTACAAATGTGGGGCTGTTTTCTGAACACGGGTGCAGTCATTTCAGAATAAGGTGCAAATTTATTTATTTTTTATTTTTTTTCAAACCTCAGATATGTAGTTAGTAGTAAAACACATGTTGCTGGCATTGGTCGATCAGTTTATATGCTTTATTTAAATGTTCTCCTCCCTATATTTCACACCTTAATAAAGAAACTCTTTTTTTTTTTTTTTTTTTAAATACTTTTTTTTTAATGCCAAAACCCACTTGTGCTGGTGCAACATGCTGGTAAATCTGGCCTTAGGTTTTCATCACTGCATCAGATGCGTCATACTGCCTCCATTTGTATCTTTCTGCCAATTTACTCAAAAAATTATATATAATTTGTTGGAGTGCATCAGTAGTTTTCTGTGTTACACTTGCACCACATAATATTTCCAGACAAGTTTTCCTGGATTTTGTTCACATAATGTAACATAATATGTTTAAAAAAAAAAAAAATTCTTATCAAAAATGTGATTGTATGGGAAGTAGGACCATGAAGTAGATCAGTATCAGCTTTGGCTGCCATTATCAACAATTAAGAGGAAAACATGGCATGAAAGACTTTTATTTGGGGTCAGGGAGGGGTTACAGACATGTATGTGTCTGACATTTATTGTTGCTCTCGTTGTGTATTGAAATATTGCTTGAAGTATACTTTTTACAATGTGTTTGTGTTGTTTGCAGGAAGTTATTGCAGACGCTACCTGACAAAGGGAAAAAGATAAAAGACTTTGCAGATAAAGTGCGTCTTGCCATTGATGACCACAGTGAGGAGGAGAGGAGACGAAGCCTAGTGTCTGTTGCGAGGACAGAGTTACAGTCCAAGTACCAGCAGGCTTTTGCTCACCGGCGTGCTGCCTCCATCACACCAGCAGCCTCGCATCAAAACAGGCAACATGACGCTGCTGCAGGTGATGCTGCACAGGAGAGTGAGACCTCACCTGCCTCAGCTCAAGTGCAAGAAAACCACACTTTGGACGAGCAACGAGAGCCGTTTGTCTCCGGAGCGACTGCTGTGGAAACCATGGAAACGGTGGCTCGTGGGGCCTCTCTGAACTCTGATGAAACAAAAGAGGGTGACCTTGTGGAGGCCCTGGAAAGGGTCACGCTGTCTGGAACTACTACTGGTGGCAGCAGCGTATCCAAAGAGCCATTAAACAGCAGTGCAAGAGACAATTACTTTCTCAGAAAGCAACCACCAAAGAAGCCTCACTATATAACTGTCCTGGAAAAAACAGAGAAGTCTGCAGCTCCCAGGAAGCAAAAATTTAAACCAAATCAGTGAGTGGACTTTATTTACTGTTTTCTGAACATTTCCAACAAAAATGCTCCAATAATCCAGATTTTATACAGTAAGACATTTGACATAGTTTGCCATTCTGCCTTTTTGTCCTCTGTGTAAGTTAACTGAGTATAAATAATATGCACCTTAATGTGTTTCCAGGCTGCCTCATAGAAGTGACATCTCTCCATCAGGATCCTCGTCACCCAGTCAGTCCTCTGAAGGCTCATCGCCGCTGTCTGTGCAAGCCAGGAGGGAGCGGGACAGAAAACACCTGGATGACATCACTGCTGCCAGACTCCCCCCTCTCCATCACAATCCAGCCCAGCTCCTATCTCTGGAGGAGTCAGCTGCACTGCTGAAGAAGCAAACCAAGAAGCAGCTGGTTAGTGAGGCCGAGTGCCCTTCTAAGGAGGCTAAACAGGCTGGGTGGAAACAGCCAGTGCCTCCCTAGATCACTTAGCAATATGGTTCAACCAAAGCTGTTCTGAATGTCTCCTTTTATACAAGAAATACATTTTTAATAGACATAAATTTTATTTAATATTTGGTAAAAGAAAATTAAGTAATTATCTGAACAACAATCATGTTTATCCTCTTGTCCTTTGTGCCATAAATTCAATCAGCATCTTACACTTTGATTCTCACTATTTTTAAAAAGTCAGGACTTTTATTGACAGCTGATACAATGGTGGGTTAGCATCGTCACCTCACAGCAAGAAGGCTGGTTTGTGGAGATTGCATGTTCTTGTGTCGTGCGTGGGTTCTGTCCAAGTACTCTGGCTTCCTGCCTCAGACATGCTGGTGATTCCAAACTGAGTAGCTACTGCAGAAAAGAAAACTTTAGTGCAATAAGTATTTATAAAGGGATGAAGTCTCAGAGAGCTCGTTGATGCTGTTAATAGCGAACACTTAGGATGCTTTAATTTAATTAAGAATTAAACCTTTTAACAGTTATTATTAGAGAAAGCTGAACGAGAGTATAATAATAATAATAATGGATTGGATTTATATAGCGCTTTTCAAGGCACCCAAAGCGCTTTACAATACCACTATTCATTCACTCTCACATTCATACACTGGTGGAGGCAAGCTACAGTTGTAGCCACAGCTGCCCTGGGGCAGACTGACAGAAGCGAGGCTGCCATATCGTGCCATCGGCCCCTCTGGCCAACACCAGTAGGCGGTAGGGTAAGGTGTCTTGCCCAAGGACACAACGACCAGGACAGAGAGCCCAGGGATTGAACCAGCGACCTTCCGGTTACAGATGCGCTTCCCAACCCCCTGAGCCACGGTCGCCCCTATAGAAGAGTATTACATAAGACAAACATAGGTGCTCCTCTATGCTTGAAACTTGAATTCATATAAAACATATTTGTTCTTCCACATTGTCCTAAAGCGTCATTAATGGAAATGCCATCTCTCATCTTCTGTTAAAATATTATCACAATCAGTTCATTGATTTCTTTGTTTCTTCTGATGGAAATCTTCAGGTAAAGGCTGCCCTGCTTGAGACGCTTTCTTGTCTCTAGAGGGCAGCATTCAAGCAGCGTCGGGACCGTGTACGTCACACAGTGTGCTGTTGTCAACTTATGGAGGCGGTTGAGCTCATTATCAGTCCTACTTTTGTTGAGAGTTTAATAGCAGTGGCTGTGCTGCTTTATAATAATGTGCTTGTCTTCTGTTTACCAGCCTATTCATGTCAGCTTTTTCTCTGTCTGGTGTTTAATTTCAGGAGTTGCAGGCCAAGCTGGCAGCCCAGAAACTGTCTGAAGGATTGAAGATCTCTATGGGGAGCTACACTCCTGACGGTGGCCCCATGGCTACCTACAGAGAGGTTCACGATGAAGGAGCACAGCTCTCCTCAGAGGAAGACTGATCCTGGAGGGCCAGCTGGGGAAACCAGTGTGACCTTGGCCCTGAGGGAAAGAGGCTTTGGACCTTGTGATCAGGACCCATCAGACAGGATTTTCACTCCAAGGGCAACAATTCTTCAGAGAGGAAAAGGGTCTTTTGCATGGTGTGAAGGAATAGTCGGTATCCCAGACTCAGCTCAGGAAATTGAATGACAGGTTGAGAAACTAGCTTACTTAATTGTCATTCAGTCTGTAGTGGGTTCAGTTGTTTCAGCGTCCTGCAGGAATAACAACACCTTCCGCTGACTACGACGCTTAAGTGCTAAATTTGAAACATGTGTCATGTGGGAAAGTGTTTCTTGTCAGCATGCTTAGACTGATGACATCATGGCTTTCAGATCCTGGGAGTGCTGAGGTTTCTGTTTTTAGTATTTTTAATAATTCAATTCACTTAAAGCTCATCAGTGGTGACTGTTTACAGCTTTGTGGAGAAGCAGACGTGAGCCTGCAAATAGTTATGTCAAACTTCAATGTTACAGAATGTGTAACATGAACAAATAAATCATGTGATTTCCTAAATGCCTGTTTGTTGTTGTTTTTTTAAAAATAACATTCAGCGTTTTCATGGCATCAGTTTTCTAGAAAAAATTATATTTAAGAGATAAACTTTATTTAATTAACCTGACCTGAGTAGTCTCTTCAGTATAAAATTTTAAAAGTCAGGTCAGTGAAATAAAATACAGGTACTGATGGAGTAAATTGTATGTTGCTTGTATTGTATACATGGTGTAATTGCTGTCTCAGCTTCATTGGCTGTAGTGTGATCAGTGTGATACACCTTTTCATCTACTTAATGTAAATGTAAGTCCATGCATTTAAATTTGTGGACATAGTCAAGATGATCCGAGTATTGGGGTGAAGAAGAAATGTGACTTAAAGTGACTTTGAATGTTGCAGACAGGCTGGTCTGAGTATCTCAGAAATTGCTGATCTGATGGGATTTTACTACACACGAGACTGCTTTGAGCTGGTAAGAAGGCAACAGTACCTCAAATAACCCCTTGTTACAACCACGGTGTGCAGAAGAGCATCTCTGAACGCAAGGCATATGGAACCGTGAAGCAGATGAGTTACAGAAGCAGAAGACCACAGCAGGTGCCACTCCTGTCAGCTAAGAACACAAACCTGAGGTTCCAGTTCACACAGTTACACCAAAACAGGGCAATAGAAGACTGGAAAAACTGCAGCATTCAGATCGCATGGTCAGAATTGGTGTAAACTTGAAAGCATGACTGTATCTTGCCTTGTATCATTGACTCAGGCTGGTGGTGGTTTTGCTGTGGGGACTATTTTGTGACACTTTAGGCCCTAAAGTACCAACTGAACATCATTTAAACACCACAACCTAGCTGAGTATCGTTGCTGATCATTTCCATCCCCTTTATGGTCACTTCCGACCTCCACAGCCACCAGATCTTAATCCAGTAGAGCACTTTTGGATGTCGTGGACCGAGAGATTTTCGTCATGGATGTCCAGCTGAAGAATCTGCAACTGCGTGCTCAACTTTGTGATGCTTGTTGAATCTGTGCCATGAAGAGTTATAACAATTCTGAAAGTGAAAAGGGGTCCAGGCTGCTACTAACAAGGTGTACCTAACAAAGTGTCCAGCGAATATATATTCATTCTGATAACGAGAACAGAAAAAGCATTAATGTGGTAATGTTCAGAATGATGTTCATGATGTTACGAGAGTTAATGTCTGGGGACTAAATGTCATATTACTCTTTGCTCAAATGTTAAGTGTAAAACTCCACCACAAAATTGTGATCAAGAACCGCAAAGAGATCATTCAGGGTTAGCTCATGCTTATTTTAGCAAGAAAGCGCCAAACCACACTCTGCACGTATTACAACAGCGAGCCTGCCTGCCACACTGGCCTGTTTGTTTCACAACAAACCACTTTGCTTTCAAAACTACCACAGTGGATCTCCACCATTCCCAGAATTCCAAGAATCTCGAATATGTGATGCAGCACAGAGGAAACTGGTTTTTTTTTGTGAATTTGGACATTTATTTGCTTTTCTTGACACCACTTTTTTTCATTATTATTATTTTTTTTTATTTTGTTTGGAAAAAAAAGTTGTGTATAGTGTGTATTTTCCATAATCTTGATAATTGTGAGATGATGGGTGTTTTCTTGACATTTTTATCTCCACTTCCATATGAAATACAACCTTCTACTCGGATTAGGTTTCACTATTTTCCGAGTGTTAAAAAAAAAAGATCCTAGCTATTTTATTGTTAGGCTTCCAGCACATTAGTTAATTTATGTGCAAAGGAGATCTGCAAGGTGATATAAATTTCAATTTCTAGTGAGACTGTGGTCAGCTGCAGGCACTGATAGACTGAAATGCTGTGAGATGTTATCAGGCAGGGATCTGTCTCACACTTGATAAGATTAATGGAGGGTAGTGAAATATTAAAGCTTGATGGCTGAGACATCTGGAATGCATTTGGATCATGTTGTTGCTGAGAATGGCAGGCGATGATGGGACGGCAGCGGGCTAATGCAATATGGCAAACACCATTTCTCAACGTTGCTAATATGTGGCAGATAAGAAGTGCCAGTTACGTTCAGCATCTTTCCAAACTGCCTTTCCCATCATCTTTCTTCCAACTCGCTGTGAGGACTGCAGACCATCGTAATTTAAACAGTCTGATTCTGGGATTTTAATGAAGAAGAAAGGGGGGGGAAAGGCACAGAGGCACCTTTTTAGGGGAACTGAGGGCGGGTTCATGTAGGTCAGAGACTGGTGGTCGATGCCCCTTGATAACCTTTTGTAATTGCTGCTGAGGCATTGGTGGGAGATGTTTTAGGAAAAAAACCCTTCCACATCTGATTGCTATGTATTTAGACACTGTATCTGATGGGCTGCAGAATGGCCCTGTGGTGATGTCCAATAACAAAGACATATGCACTCCTCCACAGAGGATCCTCATTGTGCTGGGATTAATTACAGCCTACCTTGCTTACATAAATTTAGAGACTGTTACCAATTACAGGGCACATTTTTGCCGTAGCTTTTCTCTGTGGTATCTGGCGTCAAACCTGAGTCTGCACGTAGGTTGACGTTGTTGAGGTGGAACCAAGCTCACTCTATAGTCAAAGCTTTTTTTTCTCTTCTCTTTTTTTTTCTAAACGTTGCCCATTGATGAGGAGGTTGTTTATACTTCAGCTTGAATCCCAGACCCCTTGACTCAGATTAATAAGCTCCTCATGAAGTAGTCTGCAAGTGATTTGCTCCAACTCCAAGTCCGAAATCACACGTCCTGCGGGAATAGAAATAATTTGCTGTTTGGGAGGGGAAACTGGAATGTGATTTCAAAACTGCTTCTTCAAAGAGCAGTCAGCTCGGCCTTAAATTAGATATACAGTATGATGTATAGACTGGCGTTAAACACGAGTTAGGCCCTCAGCAGAATGATTTGATTATATCTGCCAGGTTACGAAGTCTGAGCTCATAGTTTTTCCATTCTCTGATGCTTTTGTCATATTTTTTCAGGGCACACGAGGAGATGAAATAATGCAGCACACAGCAGCTTTCTGTAGATAAGGTTACAGCCTATCTTCCTATCCCAATTAGAACCAGCTCTCCCTCATCTAGTGCACCAAAACTGAATCAAGTGAATCAAGCGTCATGGCTGGCTTGCCAAAAAGGTGGATGGAGATGTTGGTCTGCTTGTTCAGAACAACTGTTTGCCACTGATAAATGCCAATCAGCCTCACCAAAGGACATATCCATATTACTTTGTGGTTTTGTAACCTTCCCTATAGCAAATAAATTACAATATGTACAAATGCATTCATGTTTCCTGTGAATGAGGAAGCAAGCTTCTGATATTTAAACCCCAACCGACCGGCTCTGAGCCTGGTTCTGTTGTAAGTGTCTTCCTGTTTTAAGGGACTTTTTCCTTCCCACTGCCACCAAGTGCTTGCTCCATGAGGTGACTGTTGGTGGTATATAAATGAAATTGAACTGAACTGATGACCACCTAAATGTTTAAGTAGTATTACAGTTGGCAGAACAACAGCATGAACCGGCATTGTGCTGTCCCACTGCAAAGCTTTAGCTCGTTTGTAACCTAGCAACTGTGATTAAGACAGCATAAAGAATGATAAACACAGAAGAAATAACTTTATTTAAGAGTAAAATTATCATATATGTTTTATATGTTGTTACAGTCATGGAACAAAGAGAGTTTTCACAGGACAAAGCAAAGTACACCCTTACTTATGCAATTAAAAGGGTAAGTAGCTGCCAGGTGCTGATAATCAAATGCACTTCATTAGCTGATCATCACCGAGCATGATTGCCTCTATAACTGCAGAAGCTTTTGCAGTTTTCCCGTCTGGAGCATTGTGGTCTTCCCAAGAGTCCCAGCAAAATAACCCCAAGGTCAGATGAGGAAATGCTCAGGGGAAGTGCCAAAGAACCCTAGAGCTACGTTTCTGACACTTAGCATGTTAAATGTTAAAGTTAATGACAGTGCAATTAGAAAAAGGTTGAAAAAGTATGGTTTGCATGGAATAGTTGCCAGGAAAAAGCCTCTTCTGTCTGAAAATAACATGGCAGCATGGCATGGGTTTGCAAAGTTGCATGTGAAAAAAGCACAAAACGTCTGAAACCATGTCTTTCGGACAAACAAGACCAAAATGGAAATATTTGGCCATAGTGTACAGCACCACGTTTGATAAAAAAACAAAAAGCATATCAGCACAAACACCTCATAACAGCTATCAAGGACAGTTGTGGAGGTCTGATGATTTGGGTTTGTTTTGCAGCCACACCTGGGCTCCTTGAGGTCACTGTGTTGACCATGAACTTGTCTGCATATCAAAGTATTCTAGAGTCAAACGTGAGGCTATCTGTCTGAAAGCTAAACCTTGAATTATGCAACAGGACAATGATCCCAAGCACAGCAGCAAAACAGCAGAAGGGCTGAAAATGAAAGGAATGAAGGTGTTGCAATGACCCAGTGAAAGTCCAGACCTCAACCTGATTGAAAAGCTTTGGTGGTACGTTTAGAGAGATGTGCATAAATGAATGGCAAAAAACTTAATGAGATGAAGCAACATGTAGGGAAGACTGGGCTAAAATTCCTCCATAATGATGTGAGAGACTGATAAAGTTACACAGAAAATGATTAATTCAAGTTATTTCTTTTAAAATTTGTTCTAAAAGCTACTGAATCATGGGGTATTCTTTCTTCTTCTTCTGTTTTTTTTACAGAACTGCAGATAGCTATATGAAAACTTTTCACTGTATAATTTGACTGTATAAAATTTGGGAATTTTAGCTTCATATGTCAAACAGTAGATTGATTTTAATTTTAATTTCTATTTTTCAAAAAGGTCCATGTAACTCACTTTCAGGCCTCCCTTTTTCTTGCACACTATGGCAATATGTGAAGACAAATATTATAAAAGCCATTGCCGATAAGAGCCTGAAAATCGTACTGGATTTTCTTTTATCTTTAATAATTTTTGAGATATTCATGTCTAAACGCTGCTGGACCATTTTTTAAAAAATAAAATAAAATCTATACATATATGTTGAAAAGTCTTTGACACATGAAGCTAAAATCTCAAAGCACTCATTATATATGTCCAAACTTTATACCATAACATTTTTATGCAAACTGGGGCAAACTGGGGCAAACTGGGGATGGCCGAACAGAAGATGTTCTAAACAATGGCTGATCTGAGATGGACTAAAGTGTGCTGTGTATAACATCAGGCACAGATGGCATGCTATGTAGCCACATATTGAGGCTTTACATTATTGCATGATGTTTCAAAACCACTCACAGCTTCTCAGTCATGGTGTTGTGTCTCAGCAGTTGTGGATTGGACTGAAAAAACAAAAGACAAAAACATTCATTTTGTATGGAATTGTAAAACGTTTGGTGGTGTCCCTCCAATCAGGTAGCCACCAGATGGATGTTTTAATCAATCTTAACATGTGGAAGGCAATGCTTCTCATTGGTGTTTGTCTCAAGTGTTAAAGCTAAACAGATGTTTCATATGCAAATGGTATTAGCTGTGAATGAGAACCAAACAAGCTTGCATGTGTGACTGTGCTGTGTTATGTGTGTGTGTGTGTCCTCCTGACAGGGCAAGGAGGAAAGTAAATACTTTCCTGACAGCACAGAGGTGCTGAGGTCTCCAGTTATCTCACCATGAAACGTGTGTGTGAGAGGAAGCTTGCACATAGTTTGTGTCATAGCTGCTGGCTGCCCGAGGAAGCGTGATATGTGGCCGTAACACTCAAGAGAGTCCTGCAGCTGTCTCACCAGTAATGTGGATAAAAAAAATGTTCCCCTACTGGTGGGTTATTCTACTGCAGGGGAAAAAGAAAGACAGAGGTGTCTGGAAATGAGTGGGGGTCGTAAAACATAGTCATGGGAATGATTTATTAGATTTTTACATTCTTAAGATTGTTTTCTTTCTTTCTTTCTTTTTTAAACATACAATAGACACAGCTAGTTCATTGCATATAAATGCAATCAGGACAGTTTATTTATTATGATTGCAGTATATTTCATTCATATCTGTTGAATTTTCAGTTGCCTGATGATTTCAAGGTGTTTTTATGGATGCGATACATGTTGGTGTGGAGTATTATAATAATCATGCTGCAAAACCTTTTTGCCATCCATACACACCATTTCTGTATCTATTACCAGTTCGTACATAATGGTGTTTGTAGCCAATTACTGCATATTGGTACAGTCTTAGAAATTTGCACTAAACTTTATCATCAATACATTAAACGATACATCTTTTTCCAGTATTCACCAGAAAAACTGAGATTTTTTTTTTTAAATCCATCAGCTATTTCTTAAGACAGTAAAAACTACTTTGTTCCCCCACACATTCAAATGTTGTTGCACATAGTTTAAGAGAAATTATTTCTAAATGTATTTAGGTTTTGATGACGTTGAGGTCTCAAAACCTAAACCTCACAATAACACATGTATGAAGTAAGATACATTTGGCGTTACGTTGCTGTTAATAACAGCAATCCCTTTCTGAGAAGAGCTGCCTCAGCCTCCTCCACCTATATCATGAATAAACAAGTATAACCGATAGCAAATTATCACTTTAATTCAATTTTCTTCCAGTTTCAGGAAGATGACATGCTTCTAATGTTCGGTGCAGCATAATGAAATGCATGTGTGCTGTTGTTTTATTATATACATGGCCAACTTCATTATAAAGCAGAGTTATATTCTTATGTTTCCACTACATCCTTTTGCCTGTAATTAACTAACTACCAGATTTAATGTAAGAGAAGCAGTCTGTGGACTTTCTGCGAGATAAGAATGTCACAACACAAGCATTATGTGTTTCCTTTTCCTTGGAACAATGTTTACAGTTCAAAAGCCATAAAACTGACCACAAATGGAAAAGGCATGGTATAGCTGTAATGAGTTATCCTTGTGTAGCCACATCTTGTAGCAGATGGACTGTGTGTTTATTTTAACTCCGTGCAGGTAGTACTCAGAGGTCAACACTGGATGGCAGTGGTGTATCTTCGGTGTTGCAGATTTATGATTTTATGCTCATATCACATTTTCACAATACAGCTTTAATAACAGCCAGCTTTGCCGATGTAAGGTATGTCATTGCGGCTTAATTTCTTCTCGGGAGGTTTTAATCTTATCATCAATAGCCATCTGAGTGCAGGGAAGCTATTTCCTTAAAGACTGCAAAGCCAGAATCCCCATCTGAGGCAAAGTGGAGGATCAGCAGCCTCAGCGTTTACCATCTGATTCCAGATAGTCTGTACACCTGGCTGCTCAGCTTCTTCCCGGATCCGAGCTCTCAGTCTGGAACTCCTTTTCTCACTACAATGGAAGACTATACAAATATGATCTGGATACATCTGTACTTGAAAGCACTCCCACAATCTCTGCTTGGAAAGCTTTGCATAACAATCCTGAGGCACTAGAAAGACAGGGTGGAGAGAGAGCAGGAGGAAAAGGGGGGGCGAAATGGGTTGAGGCCCGTGATGTGTAGTGTGGGCCAAGAAGCTGCCAGCATCCCAGCCGCTCCATGTCTGGCCTGGCACAGTATTAAGCAGGCTGTTTTGGGGCCTGTCAAAAGCTCATCACGGCAAGGAAGCCGTCTCTGTGGGGATGCTGCGGGGGTGCCAGGGCACGGCAGGGGGGAGAAACCAGAGACCCTGCCCAGCAGCTTGGTCATAATGAGGAGGAAAATTCTTATTCTTGTATTCCCATTAATGTTACAACAACAATGCACTTTTGTCCAACTTTTTTTCCCCCCTCTCTCGCTTTTTTTTTCCTTCAATGCTTCACATTTGTTTCATTTACAACCCCTTTAACTTATATTTGATGAAACTCAGGAAGCCCTGCTTATTATCTCAGAAGTTGTGGTAATTAAATAGTTCTGTGTTTTAAGGTATCATTTCCTGGCTAGTGTTGTTTGTGACACCAATCTAACAACAAGAGCGAACCGACAGGCACATCAACATAATATTATTATTTTAAAACTGCGAGTGAAATCATGCCACTTGATTTGAGGAGATTTGAACCAGCAAACACTAGAAGTGTAAATTTATTTGTGTGCATGACTCTCAGATGAGAGTTGATGCCAGAGCATTTCTTATACATGCATTTTGTAGGTGTGAAAACATTTATTTCTCATACTAGGCCGAGTCTCACAGCATGTCATACAGCTCTCTGGGAAGTTGTTATTTATTTGTAAAATTATGTGCATAAAATCTGTGCTGGATGGTGAAATTTGGCTTTGGTTCTCGAGTGTTACAACAATAGTAAAATTATGCACTAAAACACACACACACACACACACACACACACACACACACACACACACACACACACACACACACACACACACACACACACACAAAATCCTCTTCAGTCCAACAATTATGGGGCCTCTATATGGAGTAGTTGGCTCGTTTATATGCTGTGATGTTGTGACCATTCCAAGCCCCGAGGCCAGGTGTTTTTGATTGCAGTATAGCACGTTGGAGCGCGCACTCTGCAGCACGGCTCTGGCCCCATAAGGCGGTTGGATACAAGTATGATAAAACAGAGGAGACCGAGTGGGAGTATAGGGCCCAGACTGTTTTCCTTATTTATTTATTAATGTTTTGTTTTCTCAGAGAGAAGCTGACAGACAGACAGGCAGCTACACCCTCTTATTAGATGACTTCCTTTGCTGAGTAAATACATTCCAGCTGAGATCTAACATGTCAGCGTGCAAAGTGTTTTGGATAAACACCTACAGACATAGACAACTTTTGGATTTTATAGCTCAAAAGGGGGGACAGTCTGGATGAGCTCTGCTGAACAGACACAATAATGACTTCACTTTTATTCTATTACAAACAACTTACATCTTCTACATACTGTCTGCTTCAGAATGGCGGGGTCTGTCCCTTCATCCCTGAATTTCCCTCCCAGTGAATATCTGTCATTTCTTCTACCTTCAGTGACATGTGAGTACTCACACACTCCTCAGATGTCACTGCACCAATTCACTAGATGCAGAATCGCCTGTCATCAAAACAGAACTAAGAAGTTCCAGTGAATGGTTAAAAGCTCAGCAAACAGCCGGTAGTGTTGCCCTCTGGTGGTAGTCTTCCTACCTCAAAGAGAATGCCTTTAAACCCTTTGATGTCCAAGACATCATCAGTAATAATCCCAACCTTAACTGCATACAATCACACTATGTACTTTTTGTTTTTGTTAAACAGTTCTCCAAAGTCTTTGCAGTCTGGGGACAAAGATAATAACCGGTCTGACAGACACACGGCAAAAACTTTGCCTTTCTCCTAACAAAGGGTTAATGTACGGTTAGGGTTACCACCAGTGATGACTTCGATCTCAGAGGGTTAAAGAAATACATGTAATTGTAAGAAGCAACAAACACATGGGTGTTACCGCCACAGTTTCAGCCAGTCCTCAAGATTATATTAACTTCTTCCTGCCAAGTTTTGCAAACTGTGGCGATGCAATGCCCAGTACAGAAAATACACCCAGGTTTTATTTACTTATTTATTGTCATTACATCGAAACCAAAAGCTAGCACACAAAGTATCTGCAAACACCTCTGCTGCAAAAGCTGTGCATATACCAAAGGTTCAGTACAAAAGCAAGCAGCATCAGAGATGAACTGTAAAGTAATCGTCACGTGCCATCAGTTAACCAAAACAATTGGTTAAAAGAAGCCGAACCGCTCCATTATTATGCAGACTGTGGGTTTCGTTTTACCTTCATACAGCATTACACATTTGAAGTGAATTCATTGTTAAATAAAAGAAGAAATAGAGCGTAATAGAGATCAGCGTGTCTGCATTTTTTCAGTGTTCTGCAACTAGAGAGAAGTAATTATGAAGGGCTTATTCGACTCCTACAGCTGACGGTAATCTCCCACTAAAACATACAAATTATTTACTTTAATGCCACTGAAATTACACACCCAAACTAACTACAGTAGAGACAAAATGGTGTGATCTGTGTGTTTGAAATTCAATATATTAAAATCACTTTACTTGTTCCAACAAGTCACCAATCGGACCCCGAAATTCAAAACACCCAGACCTCATTTACATTTCTACTGGCGCATACGTACAAAAGCCGGTAGGAGAGATTTTCATTTCTATTGTTGTTCTTTGCAGCGCCTTAACTAAGTTCATAAAGGCTGTTTGTCTTCCTGTTATCCTTTCTTATCTGTCAGCATGAAACCTACAACATGACAGCGCATGACCAATGAAGAATGTATCACACTCAGACAAACATTTACAAGCTGCATCTGGTCCTGCTTCGCTTCTGTATACGTCCATGTCTCAGCCTCTACAGGTGCCACTGCACGGGGTAATAAAAAGCATGGGTGGAAGTCCTGTTTGCACAAAGATGTAGAGGAGAGAACAAGGCTGCACTCCTCTGTGACATGTTTTACTCTAAGCATGGTGCGCTTCCAGGAAGGGCAGAGTGAGCCTGTAGTGACAATGTTCATGCTAGTTACTCATAATAATTAAAAAAGAAGAAGAAAAGAAACAAACAATAAACCATAACAGCTTTTTTGTAATTTTTTGAAACAGTTTTTTTGTTTGACCTTTTTTTCAGACCTCCTTGGCTGAACACATTAGACTAAGCCTCAGTGTCAATATCACAGTGATGAAGTCAGACAGAAAGCTGGAGCTCAAGTGGAAGTGGGTTGCAAAGTGGCTTGCAGATGTGTAGTCATTGTGGGCAGTCTTTTAATCAAATCTAGAGATGCAGGCTGGCCCTGAAATTAGCTGATCTGTCAGGATTGCATTAAGTTGTACAGGTGTGCCTAATAAAGTGTTCTCTGTGTTGATTTGAACATAGGAAGTTTTCAAAGGCCATGGCTTTGGTCTTAGTTTTATTTTGGGTAAAGGAGGTTTCTCTAACAGTCATAAATGCCAGGCCGTGACAAACTGGTTTTATTAAGTCTGGTGTATTGGTAATTTTCAAAGGCTTGTTTGCGTGAGCCTCATCATAGAGCAGGTGCTCTGTGTCATGTGTCTGAGCTGGTGAATGCCAGCTCTGACACATGCTGGTAAATAAGCAGTGAATGTAGCATGAATCAGCTGTGTAATCACCTTGGTAATTTTGGTGTCACTACATAAAAGCTAAATCTCTTTTTGATGTGGTCGACCCATCATTTTTTCCCCCTTGTTTCCTTTTGCCTCACACACTGAGCGAGTTACAAAAAATATCCTGCGAGTAATTTCACCAAGTGGAGAAGTCTTTTAACCTTCTCTAGCAGATGTTTACCACGATCAGTTCATTCTCTGGGACTGAAAGTTATCTTTTGCTAAACCTTCTTTTAAGTCTAACAAACACCAAGATAAAAAAAAAAGATAATTCAGATACATGAAGACAAGGCCATTTGTGTTTTAAATTGCAGGCACATTCCCACAGGTGTTTTCACTTGATTATCCTGATTAGACTCCGGTTCACAGTGAAAGTAGGTGGTGGTATGATATGATAGGACTTGCATGTTGTGACCTGTCTTTGTGTATTTGTTCCACCTTGGAAGAACAGACTGTAAGAGGGATTCAGACTCTTTGACATCACCAATTGGTTTGGCAGGACCAGAAGAATTAACCAGATAATGAAAGGCCTATAATATACTGCAGTGGAGTATAGCTTTTTCCCCATTAATCACAAGTAATGGGATGCAAGAAAAACTGGTTAAGAGAAAAATTGAATAAGTATTTCCTTAAAGTATCTTGTAGTACAGGTGAGAGGCATCTACACATAGATCTGGCTATAACTCAGTTGTCAGAGCTGATGTTGTCCACTCAAGACAACGTTTAGGATGTAAATTTATTTGGAAGCATCTAAGGAGCACATCTTCACTCTGTGCTGCAGAAACATGAGCGCAGACGTGTCAAGCTGCACAGAGCAGCAAGTCAGATATGGGAACAGCATTGAGCATCTGGCCAATTTCAGAATATATCACCAAACACTGTATATGTTGCCAGTGTGGTCTGAAGCACTGCAGCTGAAATATGGCAGAAACCCAGCACTTGTCAATTCGCTGATTTACAAATCTGTTTAGCTCTGCATGGGATAATACTGTACAAAAGAAACAGCATGACAATTCACATCAAGACTTAAAACCAGTGAATGAGACCATAAATTCAACAACTAGATGTTTAATGAGGTTATAAATCAGTTTACAGGTAAGGTTGGTTTTTTTCACTGAATTAACTCTGACTTTTTGTTACAACATGAGTCGCCCCCTGTTGGTCGTTAGAAAGAATACATTTCAATTCAATTTAGCAACACCAAGTCACAACAAAGGTCATCTTGGGGCTCTTTATATTTTAAGGTAAAGACCAAACAGTAATAGAGAGAAAACACCAAATAATCAGATGACCAAGCCCGTGCTGACAGTGGGAAGGAAAAACTCCCTTTTAACAGGAAGAAACTTCCAGTAGCACCAGGTTCAGGGAGGGCCAGCCATCTGCCAGCTGACCATGAACCACAAGGAGCTTTCACATTGGCTTCAGTTATCAAACTTTGAGGTTAAATCTACTTCATATAAATGCAGTGATTGGAAAAGAGAAAGTCAACCCGAGATTGAAAAATTTTCTCATTTTGTTCAATTCACAAAGCTGGAAATAAAAATATCATTGTATTTATTGAACTAGATTAGATTTGAATATTTATATTTAGATCTGTTTACACTAATACTGGCTGTTTTGGGAAATTGCCTAAAATGAAGAAGTCAGAGTTGAGAAATATTACCAGAATTACTGAGTGGATTTGTTTCATGGTCAGACTTGGGGAATTCTGAGTTCTCGCTGTAACAGGTGAGTCAGGGATAGTGTTCAACACTGTCCCTGACTCACCTGTTCATTTTCCCCTCAGGAAGGACATATGCTACATCAATGCCAATGAAAACTCATGACTTCCTCTGGAGACTCCCTCTGTGACTCTCTCTGGAGACTTCACTTCCAAGAATATGAATAACAGTGTTAGAGCCGTAGCAAGCCCACTGTGCTCGTGGCTGTGAGTGTGTGCTATGGCTCACTGCCCTGTCTCAGGTACTGCCCGATTTCCTGTGGAGCCAGTAAAATGCGCACAGCTCACTCTATTCAACGATTATGCCTGCGAGTATTTAAGGTGAGGAAGAGAAGCGCTCTAGTGCTGGAGAGCCTTTGTAGTGATTATGGCTGAGCTGTGTATCTGTGGTGGCTTACTCCTTTGTGTGTTTTAGGTTGACCTACTTCCGGTAATTATTGTTTATCTTTTTGTTGCAGGTGGCTTGGCCGTCTCTTCAATAATATATATATATATTAGGGGTGCAACGATATTCGTATCGATATTGAACCGTTCGATACAGTGCTTTCGGTTCGGTACGCATATGTATCGAACAATACAACATTTGTAATTTATTTTATCAATTTTCCTTCTGACGATGCTGTCTGTGTTGAGCGCTCAGTGAATCTGTGTTCGACTACTCCGCCTAGGCTGCACTGTCGAGCGCAGATCCACTGAGCGCTCAACACAGACAGCATAGTCAGAAGGAAGAGCGCAGGGCAAGCTAGCGAGACAGAAGTTAAGCTCTCCTTGCAACAGGCAAGTTGAACCTCATTCAGATCTGGCGTTTGGAATTATTTTGGTTTTCATGTGACGTATGACCCTGAAGGTAAGCAAGTCATGGACTAAAGTAAAACAGTATGTTGGATGTGCCATGCAATGCTCAATTACATTGGTGTGAACTAGTGTGTTAGCGCAGTTAGCTCGTTAACGTGTTGGCCGTCTAGCCCCATGCACGGAGCGATCGGCGGTAGCTCGTTAACGGAGATTTGCCGTGTTGTGGCGTTAAGGTCATTTCAACGAGATTAACCTGAAAGCACTAGTGGGAACACAACGAATATGAGTGCACATTTATGCCGACATCATCCTAGTGCAAAGACAAGTGGAAGCAGACAAAAAAAAGCAAGCATGCTACTAACTTTAGCCGAGTCATTTAGACAGCTGTTAGCACATGATTCTCCTTATGCTGCTAAGAATATAGCCCAGAAGAAGCGGATAGTATAGCTTTTATTTTGGAAAGAGCCATTTCTCTGTAATAAACTCTCTTTTCCAAAGATGAGTGATTCCTCAATCAGATACAGGGCTTGCAATATCGCTAGCCCGACGTCCCGGAGCTAGCGATTTTTTCAGTCGGGCTACCAAAATCTATCTCTTCCCTGCCCGTCGGGCTATTGTAGGAAAAATATATGTCAATGCTTTTGCATTCTTTCAGAAATGTAGCTGGGTAATTATGTCATTGGCATCGGTGAGCCACTGTCAATATGTGACATATTGAAGTCGCGTTTGAATTTGCGCTTGTTTTTTTGCTTTCACTTTGCAATCGTGCGAACTGTGTATAGAGAGCGACAGTACTGATCTGTGAGTGATGATAATTTGTGCACCAATTCCTCTGACATCGTCTTATTAATCGTTAGCTTACTATGCAAACTATGCAAATCGAATTTCCCAGAGGAACCCACCCGAGGGATTAATAAAGTTCTATCTAATCTAAAAAACATGACAAGTGAAATCTCCCGCAGCAAGCTTAAACATGTGAGAGGTTGATCGCGCAGAGAATCGCTGAGCTTATGTGAGTGCATGTGTAAAAGCATTTCAGTTCTGCTGAGCCAAATAAGACAGGTCAGGGTGAAGAAGTGACAGCCAAAGAAAAGCTTACCACAAAACGGAGAAGTTATGATAAATCAGACTATAAGGCAAAAAGAAAGTGCAGCTTTATGGTTTCATGGACAAAAGAATTTCTGTGGCTGCAATATGATGAGCTAAATAACCAGGGCCGCACATAAGTGGTCCGCAGGTGCGCATTCGCTGTCAAAATAAAAAACACGCACAAGGGTTAGGGTTAAATTTAAAAACTGTACTTTTGAGTTAAAATATATATTTATAATTTTAATAAATGACAAATTAAAAATGCATGAACATTTTTTTGTATCGAAAAAATATCGAACCGTGACACCAAAGTATCGAACCGAACCGTGAATTTTGTGTATCGTTGCACCCCTAATATATATATATATAAAAACACCCAGCACGCCCCTGCGGGCGGTTTATCCTTCAAGCTCGGGTCCTCTACCAGAGGCCTGGGAGCTTGAGGGTCCTGCGCAGTATCTTAGCTGTTCCCAGGACTGCGCTCTTCTGGACAGAGATCTCCGATGTTATTCCCGGGATCTGCTGGAGCCACTCGCCTAGCTTGGGAGTCACCGCACCTAGTGCTCCGATTACCACGGGGACCACCGTTACCTTCACCCTCCACATCCTCTCGAGCTCTTCTCTGAGCCCTTGGTATTTCTCCAGCTTCTCGTGTTCCTTCTTCCTGATATTGCTGTCATTCGGAACCGCTACATCGATCACTACGGCTGTCTTCTTCTGTTTGTCTACCACCACTATGTCCGGTTGGTTAGCCACCACCATTTTGTCCGTCTGTATCTGGAAGTCCCACAGGATCTTATATATATATATATATATATATATATATATATATATATATATATATATATATATATATATATATATATATATATATATATATCGAAGAATCCATAGGTCCCTCATCCTATTCATGTAGCCCCTTCCGCCGGGGTTAGGCGGAAGCTAGGCGAGTGGCTCCAGCAGATCCCGGGAATAACATCGGAGATCTCTGTCCAGAAGAGCGCAGTCCTGGGAACAGCTAAGATACTGCGCAGGACCCTCAAGCTCCCAGGCCTCTGGTAGAGGACCCGAGCTTGAAGGATAAACCGCCCGCAGGGGCGTGCTGGGTGTTTTATATATATGGCTAAAGAAGCTGACTGCACTCCACGAGCGTCTGGCAGCACAAATGAACCAGCTGCTAGTTAACGAGAGACACCCGGAATGGCTAACCGAAGGTCGGACGGTCCTGATCCCCAAGGACCCCAAGAAGGGACCGGTCCCCTCCAACTACCGACCAATAACCTGCCTCAGTACTACATGGAAGCTCCTGTCAGGCATCATATCGGCTAAGATGAACAGGCACATGGGTCAATACATGAGTGGGACACAGAAAGGAATTGGCAAGAATACCAGAGGCGCAAAACACCAGCTACTGGTAGACAGAACAGTCAGCCAAGACTGCAAGACCAGACTGACCAACCTGTGCACTGCCTGGATTGATTACAAGAAGGCCTATGACTCAATGCCCCACAGCTGGATACTGGAATGCCTAGAATTGTACAAGATCAATGGGACCCTAAGAGCCTTCATCAGGAACTCAATGGGGATGTGGCGTACAACACTAGAGGCCAACTCCAAGCCCATAGCACAAGTCACCATCAAGTGCGGGATCTACCAAGGAGATGCTCTGTCCCCACTGCTGTTCTGCATAGGCCTGAACCCCCTCAGTGAGATCATTAACAAGACTGGCTACGGATACCGACTACGGAACGGAGCAGTTGTCAGCCACCTCCTGTACATGGATGACATCAAGCTGTATGCCAAGAGTGAACGAGACATCGATTCACTGATCCACACTACAAGGCTATACAGCAATGACATTGGAATGTTGTTCGGACTGGAGAAGTGTAGTCGGATGGTAACAAAGAGAGGGAAGGTAGTCAGAACTGAGGGGATTGAACTACCAGAAGGCAACATTGCAGACATAGAGGACAGTTACAAGTACCTGGGGATCCCGCAGGCAAATGGGAACCATGAAGAGGCCGCTAGAAAGGCTGCAACCACCAAGTACCTGCAGAGGGTCAGGCAAGTCCTGAGGAGTCAGCTGAATGGTAAGAACAAGATCCGGGCCATCAACACGTACGCCCTGCCCGTGATCAGGTACCCTGCTGGGGTAATAGGCTGGCCAAAGGAGGAGATAGAAGCCACTGACATAAAGACAAGAAAGCTCCTTACCATGCATGGAGGGTTTCACCCCAAGTCCAGCACCCTGAGGCTGTACGCTAAGCGGAAGGAAGGGGGCCGGGGACTGGTGAGTGTCAGCACCACAGTCCAGGATGAGACAACGAACATCCAAGAATACATTGGGAAGATGGCCCCAACTGACCGAGTGCTCAGTGAATACCTCAGGCAGCAGAAACCCAAGAAAGAGGAGGGAGACGAGGAACCATCATGGAAGGACAGGCCCCTGCACGGTATGTACCACCGGCAGATAGAGGAAGTGGCTGATATCCAGAAATCCTACCAGTGGCTGGACAAAGCTGGACTGAAAGACAGCACAGAGGCACTAATCATGGCAGCACAAGAACAAGCTCTGAGTACAAGATCCATAGAGGCTGGGGTCTATCACACCAGGCAAGACCCCAGGTGCAGGCTGTGTAAAGATGCCCCAGAGACAATCCAGCACATAACAGCAGGGTGCAAGATGCTAGCAGGCAAGGCATACATGGAACGCCATAACCAAGTGGCCGGCATAGTGTACAGGAACATCTGTGCCGAGTATAACCTGGAAGTCCCGAGGTCAAAATGGGAGATGCCCCCAAGGGTGGTGGAGAATGACCGAGCTAAGATCCTGTGGGACTTCCAGATACAGACGGACAAAATGGTGGTGGCTAACCAACCGGACATAGTGGTGGTAGACAAACAGAAGAAGACGGGCGTAGTGATCGATGTAGCGGTTCCGAATGACAGCAACATCAGGAAGAAGGAACACGAGAAGCTGGAGAAATACCAAGGGCTCAGAGAAGAGCTCGAGAGGATGTGGAGGGTGAAGGTAACGGTGGTCCCCGTGGTAATCGGAGCACTAGGTGCGGTGACTCCCAAGCTAGGCGAGTGGCTCCAGCAGATCCCGGGAATAACATCGGAGATCTCTGTCCAGAAGAGCGCAGTCCTGGGAACAGCTAAGATACTGCGCAGGACCCTCAAGCTCCCAGGCCTCTGGTAGAGGACCCGAGCTTGAAGGATAAACCGCCCGCAGGGGCGTGCTGGGTGTTTTATTAAAGATAAATAAAAACCTTTCATTTGTTCTTGATTGTCTCCTTTTTCTTCCAGACACATCAGTCTAGCTACAACAGGAGTCTGACAACAAAGTCACAAATCTGGTTACTCAGAATTATGGACAACGCACGGTGGAGCTTTCAACTTTTTCAGCTTGCTTGTTTCATTAACCATCAAGACTTTCCTTGCTAACATGCTAAAAGAGCTGTACACACTACAGTGTTACTCCTCTATATTACATGTTGGCCAAGGTGATCAGTAAACAAACAACTAGCCGTTAAGATGATAAGTTCAAGCTCCTTTTCTTGCTAATGCTATATTTTTGATCATTTCAAGTTCCCAACTTTGTGAGAACAGTTTGGGGAGGATGGATGGATAGATTGCATTTTTAATAGACAGTATAATCTCCAAAAATGGTTTTCCCGAGGGCAACCAACATACATACAACCATGCAACCTCCTGTCTTTAAACTAAAGTAGTGATTGTAGGGGCCTATTAGAGGTCTGTGATTTGCCTTGGTATAACCGTGTGATTTTGCTGATATTATTCAAATTTGAGAACTTCAGTTCTCTGCTTAAGGCTGTATTTGTCTCAAAATTGTAAGCAACTAAAACTATAATTTTATTTTTAGTGCTTTACAACAACAACAAAAAACCCAAAAGCAAGTTTGTGTGCTATAGTTTTCAGCCTTTTATGCAGCATAGCCAGCAAGGCCCTTATCACAAAAATATACCTTATAACACGGTCGGTGTTTTAGCATCAACACTTTAATTAATGGAAACAATGATCTCATGTGATTTCTGTCAAACTGTTTTAATGAACAACTGTAACTGGTCTGCAAGCAGGGGTTAAAGTGGGACTTGGCAGGTGTATGAACCCTGTGAATGGGTAGTGCACCTTGGAGAGAAGATCACTAAGAAACCAGACTCATGATAATACTGTGAGCTCCAGGAGATTTTTGTTTGTCTACAGGCAAACACACAAGTGCCCACTGGAGTCTGCTTCACCTTTGGAAAGTGTTTGCACAATACCATGAGTATTTTTTCCAGAAAATAGTTTCTTATAGTAATAAAATAAGAACTCTGTCAACCATACAGTTGTTAGCTTTTATTCTTTTCTTTTCTTTTTTACACCTGGTTTCCTTCCTGATGCAGCTCTGAAAGAATTTGTCTTTGGCTGGAATCAACATAGCAACCTTTTACTTACCAACCAAATGTATGGACCAAAAATGAAAAGGTCAATCCTGCGTGAAGCTGCAGAGCTGGGCGATAATTCCCATTGGGTTTGTTACAAGTTTTTTTTTTCATATACACAAATGGTTCAGTGCTAGGGTAAAGCATGTTTAATTTAAAGTACAAATGTATCATATCAAGTAAAACTATGAGAAATATGTGCTTAAAAAACAAACACTTGGACCAAAAGGCATTCATTGTGAGGAATGTATCCTCAAGGAAACCTCATTCCCATCCTGTTTAACTCCTCTGGGCATCCAGTTTCCATTTAGCCTTGCAGGAGTGGCGCTCATCACTGCCCAGCAACTTCACAAAACTCCCCACAGTGGTTTTGGACTCAAGGTGCAAGGTAATAGTAGTCATAGCTTCGTCGCCCAAGAGTGATAAAAGCAGAGAGACACATTTATTTTACGTCAAAGTTTCACGTCAAGTGTGGCTGGTACGTGCTTGGAACAGCTCTACACTATACACAAGTGGTCCAACAAACTGCTCTGAGCAGCCTGATCTGCACAAGCTCATTTCGTTGGCACACCAAGCCCTCTCGACAAATTACATTTCCCTCCCATCTCGGTGTCGGTGAGGTTTCGAAGGAAATGTTCCCTCAAGCCTCGCTAATTAAGACTGATATAGTGTTTTTTGCTTTATACAAAAACAACATCATTATCCAGATTTAACTGTGTTTTAACAGTTGAATAGTGTTTTATTTTTTGTGGTCATTGTTATTCCACTGATGTTTCCACAGCCAAACACAGGTGTGGTTAATAACATTAACGATGGCCGTGTGAGATCTAACTGCTCTGGTGCCAAGCCCAGGCCTCTTCTGTTGTGCTTGTTGGCTCACCGTCATGGCTTACTGGGCCACCTAAATGGAATGGAGCCATCACATAATATTATTAGTTACACCTGACAAATCAAAGTGACCGCTGTGAGAAATGTCTATATTAGTGGCTGGGAACATTTCCAGTCTGAGCTGCATGCTCACATAGCTGAGTAAAGCCCCATTATCACCACAAAGTCTCTGTTTGTTTGTTTGTTTGAACTCCTTCACAATCAGGAGTTAAGCAATCGAGATTGACACACAGGTACGTCTTCCCTCAAGGTTCTCATCTATGTCAGATATTATGATATCATCTTGTTGCCTAGTAGCCACCTAGCAACAGGCTAAATGGAACCATTTGTTTATTTTATGAAACTATTAACACCTTGTAAAAGCATGATATCGTTTTAATTTAACAACAGCTACATCTATTTTGTTTCCACAGAAGTTGAATTATACATCATATATTATGACGCCATCACGTTACCAAGCAACCACCTAGCAACGTGTTCAAATCACCCATTTTTGAGGCATTTGTGCACATTAAAACAACTTAAAACTATACACACAAGTATTTTTGGTATTAAATTAATAACTGAAGCAACTGACTTTCCTAACTATTTGAGAAATAAGATAACTTTTTTCATATTAATGATGATAATTGAAAATGTATTATCATTCATAAAGCAGAGAGCCGTATTGTAGTCTTAAGCATTTAGTGGGATTATGGAACAAGACTACATAGTAAGTACAATTTTGAGTTTGATTGATTGCAACATATTGGCATTATGTCTGCATTTATATATTAGAGAGAAATTATTTGCAAAAATTCACCAGTTTGCCCAAGAGTAAGTGCAGTCACTCCAAGATGGGACACAGTTTGTTGAAGGAAGTTTACTTCCCACCTGGTGAACCTTGGAGTCAGAACAATAGGACCTTCGACAGCAAAAGAACATTGAATGCAATCACTGGACAACCACCAACTTTGTCTTAGTCACAAGGAAGTTTCTGTCCTATTTTTATTCTAGTAATAATTATGGTGAACCTAAAATTTGTTGAAAGAAGTTTAATAAAGATCAAACTACTACAAATAACTATCATTATCCAGAGTTTACCGGTGATTAATGCTCCAAACTGCTTGTCAGTCGCTCCATCTCTCTCTTTGATACCGAATGTCTGCTGAGTTATGAAATCATGTTCAGAATGACCACCAGCACTTTGATCAAAAGAAGTGTGTTAGCGAAGGGTGTCATTAATAACTTGTGTAGTACCAGGAAGGGCAGTTAATTTTCCCAAGGGGCCACATGAGAAACTGGAACTGTTGTTGAGGGCGGTCATCCACAACACTCGCAGTTTCTCATCTGGCCCTCTGGGTTAATAAATTGTTTTTGGAATCTGCATCAAATGACCTGCAGTATACTTTAGGATATTAAGGGTGAGCTTATTGTGTGGATGCTTTAAGCATCCACACTATTGAGTTCCTGTTTCTCTTTATTCTTTATTATTATTATTATTATTCCGGGTGTTTCCGTACACTTTTCGCCGTTTAACTACTTCCACAATTTTTGTGCTATTTTCACCGTTCAAACTTTAAACTATTCAGCTATTTTTGCTAATTCCTGCTACGATTTTTGCTATTTTTAACTATTATACTTTTTAAAATATTAAGCTTTTTTCCTTTAATTTGTCCCATTGAAATGAATGGGAAACTTCTGCAATTCTGCTAAATTTTGCCTGTTTTTGAAACTTAACTACTTCCTCATATTTTCACCTAGAACAACCATTCAAATTTTAAAATGTTCACAAATTATTTGGCTATTCAGGTATGATTCAGCTTTTTCAAATCTTCTACTGTTTTACTTTTATGCCTCTTAAAGTTTTGAGTTGCAAAATTGTGATTTTTCACAAAATACATGTGTTGTTATGGTTGCTATGCTCTTGGCTTCCAGTGTGCCACTGAAGGTTTTGCAATTTTCACTTCATGTCCGAACAACTTCCTGCTACTTGCTCAATTTTCACTCAACTTCCACAAATTATACATCAAAACGTAGGTATTTTTGCTGGCTTTCAGAAAATGTCACCATCATTGTTGTGGGATTTATAGAATTTTTGCAAATCTCCTCAGACTAACACAAGGTCAGAAAACTCTCCATATAAAGTGAATGGAGAGCTTGTTCAAAATCACCGCTGGATTTCTGTAATGAGAGGCATATTCGAATCGTCATATCTCCTTAACGAAGCAAAGTTAAGACATGAGGCTTGTCCCCGAATATCTTCAGACACCCCTGACGCTCACAATTCAAGAATTTCTTTCTCACCTATTACCGTTCTGAAATGAGTTGGACTTGTTTGAGGGTAGGAAATTCGTCCTTCGCTCAGATTTCTTCAGATTTCAAACTGTGGAAATGAACCACTTTTTTCTCTCGTCATAACTTTTTGTTGGATTTCCACAGAGACCTGAAAATTTCCATGATTGTTCACCAAAGCCTGCTGTCTCTTACGGTGAAAGAATGATATCGATACTCCAAATAGATTTCGAGTTAGAAAGCGTTGTTTGAGGGCAAGTCAAGGCAGTTTTTGCTTCGCTCTACTCAGTTATGGTGCATTACAAGTCAAATATCTTTAATAATTCATATTTTAATGATAAATTGTAAACACTGGAAGATTCCCCCATCTCTTCTGAACAAAACGGTGTAAGAATGACCGCTCTAGCCCCTACGGTTTGGAAATTATGGTCATTTGTTTGAGGGGAGTCCTCACTATGAGAAATAGGCTGCAATAATCCTGTGCCTCTCTGTGCTGTGTGTGTAAAAAGAGGCACATGTTTTGGCGGGAAAAAGTACACAGGCTCTCTGATTGGTGGATTCAAATTCAGCAGCTCCCAGGCTGACCTAGAAACTTACTTCTCTCTCCCTGTGCATTTTTTTGCTGATTTTTTCATTTAACAAGTATATTTGAGGGACCCTCAGCATGTTCAGCATTTTTTCAGCTGTCCATTTTGCTTTTCCAATTTTTCTGTTTAACTTATTACTATTGTGCTAAATAATACTATTTCTGCTATTTTATAAGATTTGTGCCTAATATAGTATTTCTGCTAAATTACAATATTTCTGCTTTTTATACTATTTGTGCTAAAACATAGTATTTCTACTAAATGTAGTATTTATGCTTAATCATACTATTTCTGCTTTTTATGGGATTTGTGCCTAATATAGTATTTCTGCTTTTTATAGGATTTTTGCTCAAACATAGTATTTCTACTAAATGTAGTGTTTATGCTTAATCATCCTATTTCTGCTTTTTATAGGATTTGTGCTTAATATAGTATTTCTGCTAAATTATAGTATTTCTGCTTTTTATAGTATTTGTGCTAAAACATAGTATTTCTACTAAATGTAGT